>NC_048315.1:2209553-2347735 GCF_013100865.1 Trachemys scripta elegans | reverse complement strand
CCCGCCCCACAGAAACAATCGCCCCAGCGCTACCCAGCCCCCCTGAAACACCCCCCCCCCCCCCCCCCAGCGGCACCCGTCCCACAGAAACAAACCCTCCTTCCCCTGCGGGCCACACAGTGAGCCCACCTACTCACTCCTCGCGGGCCGCACAAAGAGCCCACGCGGGCCACATGCGGCCCGTTATAGAACCTCAGGCTAAAACAGTATTTCCTGGAAGGGATTTAAACAGCTTCAGAATAATTTTGTTGAAATGCTGATTATCTGGCTAATCTGATAAGGGTCAGTTAGTTCAGTATCCTGTGTCCTAGCCTATGGTAGTTATGAAAGAGTTATTGTCCCTCCACGCTGGCCTGACCAACCACATGTGAACCATATTCACCTGAACTGGTTTAAAACTAGTTCAGCAGGCCATTTTCCCACCTTACCAGATGTGCTACGCATTGAGCAAAGTCAGAAATTCAGAGTTGTCTAACATTCCATCTTTAACCAGATTCTTATGTAAAGTCAGCCTGCTATTCAGAGAAGCCTCTTTCCACACAGATGTATTAAGTCAACCCTGCACCCTTAACTTTGAACTTCCTTGCTTTTGTTGCCTTATTATTGTCATAACATGGTGTAATTTGTTTGTTTAAAGGCAGCTTTGCACTGTGTGTGTGTGTATTTTATTTATTTGTGTGTGTGTGTATATATATAATTGTGTGTGTGTGTGTATATATAATTGTGTGTGTGTGTGTGTACACACACAGGTACTGTAGCTTTCTTTCAACAATTACAGCTAACTGGGAATAGGTGATCTTGGAATCTAATAAAAACACTCAGTTACATTATGTAGGATTAAAAAAACATTTTATGAGAGAGAGAAACTTTCATGTCATAAGCCAGTCACTAACCAAAACGTACTCTCTGGGCAGTTTATTCATTGTGCTTTTACCTTTGGAGTATCTGGTGCTGGCAGCGCTGGGATGAGCTAGGAGATGGAACTGGTTGAGCCACTGATCCGCTCTGGTATAGCAACTCCTCTGTTCCAAAGTGGAGGTTTTATATTAGGAATAAAGAGCATAAGAAAGGCGTAACCAAGTACATAAAACAGTTGACTTGGTCAGGGAGTGATTGTTGGGAACTACATCCTATTTTGTTTGTTTTACTTTAGTCAAACACATGTTACTGGGCTGAATAAACAGGTAATTGGGTGAAATTCTGTCTTGCCTTTATCAAGGAGGTCAGACTGGATGATCTAATGATCCCATCTCTGAATTTGTATTGCACCTGAGAGGTTCATTCAAATGGGGAGCAGTAAAGGGGCCCAGTCTCTAAGACCCCAGCACTGGATCTGCATGGTGTTCATTTGGAAGTTTTTGAATTCAAGAAACTAACATTGCAGCACTTAGCAGATCGTGTGTGTGTCTATATCTCCACGTGAAATGTGGAGGACTGACTAAGCTGGCACAGTGGTGAAAGCACATTTCTAGGAAATTCAGTAGCATTCTCTGAAGTAGGGCATGTGTGTCAACTAGCCATCTTGACATAAGAAAGTAATGAATTGGTTTCGTTCTCGAAGTGTCTAACGACCGCATTCTCCTACTTCAGTGCATCTTTCAGGCTAGGCAGGTACTTAGCTGATCCTCATCACCAGAGTATCTGAACGCATGCGGCACATTCATTTATTTATAATGGTTATTAACAAGTTAAGATTTGGGTTTGCTCTTGAAACCCCTCTAGTTGTCTAGTAGGCTAAACCCACAAATCATTTATTCTTTCTCTAAGCAAATGTTTGTGTCCTTTGCAGTAGTCAGTGTTGAAAACTGCATTTGCATGTGTATTTTGTAACTATGGTTTGATAAGATCTGTGTTGTCCCATCATCGTGCTTTTGATCTCTGATTTCCCCAGTAACCCTTCTCTTTTCTGGGTTTTGTTTACACTTGGCGAAAACTTGAGGCAGACATTTGTTTTTAAGTGCAAATACAGCATATCTGCCTATTCCTCTGTTTTAAAGTTTGTGACATGGCTTGTGGGAAGAAGACAAGTCAAATTAAGTTCAGTGTCATCTTTTGATCCAGCGCAGCCTCAGAGCGTTCTGGGAGCTGGGGATTGCTAGATTGCTGTGATGTCTCCAAAACCTTATATTTACAAAGCTTCACAGACCTTCGGTCACACCCCAAGCTATTGTCTGTACTTAAGTGTTCAGATGTCTTGAAAGCTCCACATCAGGTCATCCTGTTGCAGACTTTTTGTAAAATATTCTATTTAGAAACCCTTCTATGCTATCACACACAAACTCTCCTGTATGTCTCTTGCTTTTTTAATATTGCAAGTTGAATAGAGCGTCTTTGCTTGAGTCCATCTGAGCCTGCTGTTCATCATATGATGTCGCTGCCATCTTATTACATCACAGTTGGTTGCTGTGGAGTCAGTGGTCACACCAGATGGCTGATCTCTGATGGGGAATTGGCAATAGAAAATAAGCTCTCTGAGGAGCAAGTGCCCATCTTTACTACCAAAGCTCCTTGTAGGAAAAGAAATGGGAAGAGAAATATGAGGTGTGTGCAGTGTATATACAAAATTATTTCTAAGTAGAACACTCTTCAGTGATCAGCTTTGTATAAGCCTTCTGTTTTTTGCACAGCAACTGTAAATCTTGCTTGCAAGGAGAGCAAACTACATGCGTGCTTCAAACAGACATTCAAAAAGACATCATCTCTCCTTAGATTGTATCTTGCACTATCCATGTTCACCTTGAATATGTAGCAGCTCACCAATGCATTGCTGTGAGTAGTCTGACTGTAAAACACCGCTGGAGTCTCAGGGGAACCGATGAGACTACTTTTGGGTCAGATGGGACTGGGGTAGATCATTCTGACTTTGCAAACGCGAGATTCACCTTTGGCCTATCATTAAAAAAACAAAACAGTTGCACTCTGTGAAATTCAATGGGCAAGTAACAAGCAGGAGTAACTATTGTTGGCCCAGTTTTCAGGAGTGATCAGAATTAAACTAATCCCTTCACGGGTCCCAGGCTTTATGATGGAAGGGGAAACAAAACCCTCTTTAAAAGTAGTTGAGCTAATTAAACATGATTGTGGTGAGCTGAGTGCACCCAAAGGGCTGTTTAGCTGGCAATGGTTACTGTCCTTGCTGTGAAAGAGCAGGTGGGAAAATCTGAAAACAAAGATGAATCAGAACAGCTGGGTTCCTCTGTGTGTTTCAGGATTGAAAGCCAATTAGATGTGATGGAAGCAAATCATTTGTCAGTATCACCTTTAACCCTCCCACCACTTCTCTGCAATGGGAAAGCACAAGAAAGCAAACGGAGAATATGCACACTCGTGTACTTTACTAATTAGGGGGGTAATGCGAGTGCAGAGTGAGTTTGTGCGGTGAATTGTCCATTAGTATGTACATCATGTGCGTGTCTAGATGTGTTTGGTGTGTATTGCTAAAATCTCTCTTTAAATGTCAAGATTGTTAAAGAAGCCAGGCAATGTGTGTCAGACGGCGGGGTCTTTGGAAGGAAAGGTGCACCAAAGTTAGCACTGGATGGGGGCAAGTTTTCACTTTGAATTGCCGAGCTCTTGGTAGCATGGGCACAACCGCCGCATGATCGCAATAGTAATTTCTTTAATTTCCGCCTTATGTCAGATTATAAAACATGCGTTGCATGGCTCTCTAAGGGCTCCAAATCAATTGAATCCCTGCTTAGGAGACCTGCTCCTAATGGCACGCTCTGTTCCTGCTAGGTGGGGAGAGAGGCTCTCTTCAGGTCTGTAGCACACAGCTGCATCCAGTAGTGTATTGATCCTTCCACTTCTAATGTGTGGTAGCCAATTGTCAAATGTTCTTCACTCAGGGGTCCTTGTATTTCTCAAAAAGACAGAGCACCTAAGCCATAAGAGCTGTCAGAAGTTACCATCTGAGTTTCATGGGGGTAAAAACATCTGGAAATCTGTAAACTTCAGAGTTCCGAGCACTCGTGTAACATAAAACTTATGTAAGAGTGGCCATTTTGGGTCAGACCAATGATCCATCTCCAGTGTCCTGTCTTCCGACAGTGGTCAGTTCCAGGTGCTTCAGAGGAATGAAGAGAAGAGGGCAATTATCGAGTGATCCAGCCCTTGTCATCCAGCTTCTGGCAGTCAGGCTTAGGGACAACCAGCGAGAGCATGGAGTGGTATCTCTGACCATCTTTGCTGATAGCCACTGATGCACCTATCCTCCAGGAACCTGTTTTGTTCTTTTTTGAATCCAGAAGGAGCTTCATCCCCCAGACCAGCTTCTCCCCCATCCCCATTCAACCCCAGTCCTGTTCTGCCTCCAGGCCAGATCTGCCCCCAACTCCACTCCCAGCCCCAGACCAGCCCTCATTCCCTCTCTAACCCTAACCAGCTCCAACCCCAGCCCAAGCGCCACTGCTGAAGAAGCCTTGGCTGTGTAGTAATGGAACGGGGGCACAGACAGATTCCGTTAATGGTAAGGGGAGGCGTGACTGGAAAAGTTTACCACCACTGTCTTAACTGGAGTGTCATGGGGACTAAGGAAATGTGGTCTAGATGGAATGGTAGGTTCTCAAATGGTTGAAAGACCATATCAGTGAGTATTTACCAATGGTTCACTGTCACACTTAATCCCAGCAAGAGCCCTTCTTTAAAGAGACTTGAAATACAGCAGCTTTGCTTTTCACCCCATGGTCTGTCAGCTTTGGTTTAAAGGGTGCGTGGTGAGTGATCAGTGGAAATTATTTCAAGAAAGAAGTACTCTTGGTAAGTTGATCCCGAGTCAAGAGAAAATTAGCAATATCACTGCCAAGAAAAACTTGCCATACAGACTTGGAGGGGCATGGGAAGCAATGCTGAATTTGCATTTTAAAACAAATCTCTGGTTCATCTCAGCCTCTGACTGGGAGGTTTACCACTGATTTCTGGATCCTAATGGTTATCACAGAGGGTGTGTCTACATTGGGAAAATGTTGGCGTGCCTAGCTACCCTAATGATGATATGGTGGCGCTGCTGCCAGTGGTGGCCGCTGCTTGTACGCAGAGTGCAGTTAGACACCGCAGTAGCTGAAAAATTCCTTCCCACCTCTCTGCTGCATCTGGCACCATAGGACTATGCAGAGAAAATGCTTACAAACTTCCTTAGGGCAGACAAGTCTTTGGGGTGAGGTCTTTGGGAACAGAAGAGACCTGCCTACCTATTAACAACAACATGCTATCAAATACAGCTGATCGGTCCCTTTTCTCTACTGCTGTTTCTACACTTGGGCAGTCCAGTGAACACTGAAATGTCGTTTTTAATGTCCTAGCTAGTTTTTACTTTTTGATCCTGATCAATGCATTTTGCATAATGGTATATTATAAATGGGGTTGTTATACTTTGAGACAAATATTAAACTACTAGTATTTGATAGTGACAAATTACTGAACAAAGATTCTCCTAAATCCACAATAAACCTGGCATGTTTTTAACGAGCCTGAGAAATACACTGCGTGAGTTGTAAGGTAGTCTGGTAGGGTGAATATAGACATGTGCCTTTTGGGGGAGCATAATTCTCTTAAGATTTCAGAGATCGTCCCAGTGCAAAGTATTGCTGCTTGACACAGAAAGGTCAGCAGTGTTGATCTAGAGAATACGAAGGAAATGCTCTCTTTCAATTTAAGGCACCAAAGTGAAGTGAGATAGAGTTTCGGTGTAGGGATTTCACATACAAAATGTTTAATAAAGGAAATTTTTTCTTTGTTTTGTCTTTGCTAATTAATGATAATTTCAGGGAATTGTTTTTAATCACATTAAAAGAGAAACATTTTTGCTTGGATCTGCTGTTGCATGAAGTGAAGTCACTCTCAGATTTGCAAAGCTGGAGTACCTTGGTTACAGGTTACATCACCAGACCATTCAAAGGTCTTGGTGACTCCGTTTTGAATCAGGAGCGGCTGAGAGAAGTCTGGCAAATGACCATTCTCCTGAAAACCTGTTTAACACCTTTTTTTAATCTACTGTAAATTAATATTGGTTATCAAATGGGCTATTAAGTTCCCAACAGACGTGTTTATGTGGGAGAGGTTGCCTCAGCACTAGGGCCAGTTGAGCACCAGCTGGATGTGGAGAACAGAAAATGCAGTGGGAGTGTGGGAAAATAAATGTTGCAACAGGTAAACCACTGAACAATGAAATTCCTGCTACTTCACGAATCAGAATACATGAGCCTCTTCTACGCACACTCACTCACTCTCTTCCTCCCTCCCCCCAGCATCACAGAAATGTAACTGTCTGCTGCTCTTCACTGCAACGGAAAGCCTTAATTGCACCTTTGATCATTTTGAATGGAGATGGACAGACTTTTGTGTCCTGTTTACAGTACTCCATGACTTCTGTTTTTACCAGGAAGGTTCTTTGTAGGTGGTAATCTGAGGCAGCCTGTCTTCCCAGCTGCTGCATTGCAAAATGTTGTTCCTCCAATCCATCCCTTGTTCCCAGCAGCTCAGGCAATTCATCCTGGGCTCTGGCATAGCACTTCCTCAAGGTCTGCAGTAGCTTCCCTGTCCCGTAAACTTTCCCACCATTGCTGCCATCGGGTCAGTTGCACCAGTGTTAGCAATGGTGGGAGCACTCGTACAGATGGGCTGCCAGGGGCCACGAACACAAGCCCCATGCTGTCTGTGTCTGCTGAAGGAGGTCGACATGACAGTGTTCACAGGGCTGGTGGCTACCTAGTTAAGGTGAAAGGGCAGTAACAGTTCAGACAAGGCTATCTCTGCTGCAGGTCTGGTCTGCACTGGCCCCAAATGCAGCTTTTACAAGATTCTCTTTTAAATCCAAATCACCCAAAACCAGCATCTAACTTTACTGTACTTTCTTCCTTGGACCCACATCCATATTGGTTTTCCTTGCTGCTGCCTCGCATCTCCAGCTCGCATCTTTGTTAGCACTCAGTCTGGTAGCTGTAACCAAAGCCACTACCAATGCAGCAGTGGTGCCCAGGTACTGAACTGGTTTGTTTGCTTTCCCAACAGACTGAACGTTTCACCTCTGACGCAAGCAGCCGTCATTGTCTTGGTTATCCTCAACCTGCCTGTACCTGAGTCACACCCGTTGAACGGTATCAGCTGCTGCAAGGCCAGATTTGTGTGCAGTAGGGATTATGAACTAGTGTAGATTTTAGGGAGGGTGTGAATCAGTACGAGGTTGGGCTTGCTTTGCTGATTACCCATTTCACAGGGGATGCAGCCCGTACTCTAATTCAGGAGAGTCAGTGGTCCCAGTTCTTTTTCTGTCTTTGTAGTGTTGGGCGTGCTTTGGCTAAATATAGATGGCCCTGGACTTGACTAATATGGAGAGGGACAGTATGTTGACCTCTGTGTCTCTCACTTGACTTCTGTTACAGTAATATTTAAAGCATCAGTGTCTCTTTTGTTTGAAGTTACGGGGCTCTGCTAGCCAGACCAAACATGGTTAGGTGTGGGGGAGCCGAGGTTCTCACACAGCTACAGGTGTAGAGAGAAGTTTGTGCCTGGATTAGTAGTAACCTGTTTTTTTAAGAATTAAATGTATTTGGAGCAGAGGCGATGGTAATGGGTTTTGGTCAGAAGTGTGGTACCAAACTGCTCAGGGATGGTTAAACTTTAACAAACTTTGCATGGGGAAGCTTTCAACCTTTAGTGACTAAGGAAATGAAGATAGAATTCAAAGAATGCCCTCCAGGACTGTCTGTATTAATCCTGAAAGGGGGAAGGTACATTGTAAAATGGGGATTAATTTTTAGAATACCAAACTGGCAGTTTGTTTAGCCTTTTTTGATTCTTGACATGAAGAATAAATTCTGCTGTTTGAGTTTTGCCAAGTTGGTTAAAAAGTGCATTAAAACTCTCGCTGAAGGCACATCTTATCGCTTTGCTCATAGAATAAAAGCCAGCTAGTCTTGGACAGAGCCAAGCATTTAAATAAGTACGGAGCATATTGTAATAACTCTTAGAAGACTCCCTTGGGTATAACTTTTCTGCTTAGCAAGGCTGATAATGTATATTGGAAGTCTACAGATCTTTAAACAATATATAGAGCTAGAAGAATATATCATGTAGGGATTTAGTCTGGGAATGTCTTGACTTGGAGACCCAAGAGTCTTTGGGGATGGGATCATATAAACCAAGGCCCTTTTGCTTCCTCATTTCCAGTATCACTACTTTAAAAAATGCCTGGTATTGTATACGTCTGCTGTAAATACTTAATACCAGAATTTCTCAGTGTCAGCTGTTGTTGCTTTAACCACCCCTTTTCTGAAGAATCATTTGATTTGGGAGTGCTCTCAGAGCAATGCTTTTGTGCAGCTCTCGAGCCTTTCAAGGCACTTTACAACCTTTTGATAGACAACTGGTTCCCTTTTTCCAGATGGATAAACTGAAGCAAATTAGGTGACTTATTTGTGTATTATTTATGTATTAATTGCCAATGTATTAAGTTATCTGAATTCTGGTTCAAGGTAGTAACACTGGCTTTTCCTAGTTTCCTTTTCTTGCCAAGCCATGAGCTGCATGGGAAATGTGTGAGAGAGAATCAGGAAGTTTGTTCGCTTTCTCAGCTGCTCCTCTTTGACCTTGAGGTCGGTGCCTGACAGGAAACGCAACAGACAGTTTGAGAGGATGTGAGGGAGAATCGCATGTAAAATCCATAAGTTTCTCGATGTGATTGCAGCTCAGCTGCTGGACACCAGTTCAGGAGTGAGCTCTTATTTGTACCCCAGCTTGAGGGTCAGGGCATTATGTCTCTAGATATTTGGGGTGGGCAAGCTGTATTTAATTTGTGTCTGGGCTTACGGACCTTTTCTCTGCCTTGTAGAGTCAAAGCAGGAACCTGTGCCCACATGAAGGGACTTGCTACGTTGCTTCCTTGAGCAAGGAGGGGCGGGAAGTGTATTGCTGGGCTCCTTCATTCGTAGGAGCTTTGGAGAGTGCAGGCGAGGTAAAGGGGAAGCGTGTAGGCTTTGACATCATCTGCACTAGCCGCTGAAATTTGACTGTGAGTTTGACTCCTTTCTCTGCAGTCTGGTTTTAAAGGAAGCCATCTTCATTGTTCCTTCAATGAATCCATTCCCTGTGTGCCTGCAAGGGAATGAACCTGATGGGGCGCTGCATGCTGGCAGCCCCGCTGACTTCAGGGCACCAAGAAGAGGAGGAGGAATACGCCAGGTGCTGCGGCTGTCTGCAGGACAGTGCTGAGACCTGTTGCGGCTGCGTGGGCTGACGCGTTGCCTGGAGAACACTGAACGGTGTTGCCACACCCTTGTTGGCAGCAGCTCAGGTTGTGCTGCTGAGATGAGAGCCCTTTGCTTAGCCTCCGGTGTAGCTTCTCCTGTTCTCTGCAGCAGCAGCATTGTGGTGAACTGGGGCCTCTCCAGAGTCACTTGATCCCTCTCCCCCAAAACTTCTCTGGCCTGTACGTTACGGGGGACTGAGCCCTGAGGAAGAGGGAGAGCGGCTTGTCTGGAGCGGGTCTGTGTCAGCACAGAGGGAGTTTGGGAATAACCTGGCTTTCCTGTTAAAAACAGAGAGAGGGGGATCTGCCATGAGGCCCAGCCAGAGCCAGGATACAAGGGGAGACTCCTGGGTTCCCAGAGAGCTCAAGCTATCACCACTGGGCTTGTATGCCACTCCGCGGGGCACTGAAGCATGAGGGGTAAATATCCAGCTCCCATTGTAGGACCCTGTGGCTGGTGGTTCATTGGCATGGTTGGTACCAGAAGGCTGGTAACATTTCCTCTGAGGGCTTAATGGCCTCGGTTTCATTTGGCATCTGCCCTTCGCTTCCCTCTTGTGAGAGCGATTGTCGGAGGGAGCATAGGCTCTGCTGCTTTTCAAAATAACAGTTTTAAAAAGCAGCAGAACCAATCGCTCTCGCGAGAGGGAAGCAAAGGACAGATGCCAAACGAACTCCGGGATACTGGATGCGTTGGATTTGTCAGCTGTAGACCCAGGAGATGGCTAAGAATGAGCTAGTCGTGCAAGCCCAGGCTGGGAATGAGGGCTCTTGGCTTCTGTCACCAGCTCTGCCATTGGCTTGCCATGTGTTCTTGGGCCAGTCACTTCCCCTGTCTGGGCAGGGTTGTTACGTTTGCATGAGATGAGAGTTCTCCTTTTGGGGGTTGTCCAGTCTGCTCCTGCTGTAAACGTTCTTTGCAGGGAGAATTTAATGCAAACCAGCCAAGCCCTTCCTTCCAGTCCATTCAGGTTCTTACGGCATCTCATCACCAGGGTATCTGAGCTCCTTGTGGCTCACATGCAGCCACTTCTAGTTTCACCTTAGGGCAGCTGCTGCAGATGCCCTCCATGTTAGCCAAGATGTCGAGGTAGAAAAGGATTTGATTGAGGTGGAGTGGGGGGCAGGAGATGCTGTTCCACCACGTGTATATATGCTGGAGTGTGTGGTGTCTGCCTGTTTCATCACCGCTAACTCCCTGGAGAGAGCCCCACCTCCCAGCAGAGGAAATGCCTGTTGACAACTCCTTTGTTTTCAAGCTTTGTACAAGTGCAGATGTTGCTAAAAATGCAGTTTGCGTCAAACATCTGTGAGTCGGTGCTCGGTTCCCACGCTTGGTTTGTTTTTCCCCCATGCTGTTTCTCAAGTTGCAGAAGTGCAGAATGGCAAGTGCTTGACTTTAGTCAGACTACTACTTCCCTGTTCTCCCCTCGGCCCTAGTATTGCTGTTTCCACAGACACGTCACGGTGCCCTTTCAGTAAGCCACAGCCTGTCTGCTGCTCGGCACTTGGTTTGTTTTCTGTGCCTGGGGTCAGAGAGGTCTAGGCATGCAAGCTCATACTGTCAACCAACCCCGCTGGGCTGCCTGGACATATTTTCTAGTCTCGTGTGGTTCCACCTGCTGTCATGCCAGCCTTTGGTGACTGAGTTTTAATACGCACTTGTTGTCTGTGGGCTTCGTAGTGTTATCTTAGCTTTATACAGCCCTAGGAGCCTGGCAGTTTGCGTGAAATCCCTTAGTGCCTGCGACAAGTAGCCACGAGCAAAACTTCAACTGGAGCGCAAGAATAGCTCTACGAAATGACTCCCTAATGCAGTCGCTTTCCTCTGGTGGTGACCAAAACCTGAGGCTTCAAAAGATGGGAACAGCACAGGGGGGCAGGAAGGAAAGGTTGCTGAAAAACAAATAAACCACAATAACGGGGAAACGGGTAGCAAATTGCTTTGTCCTGGCAAACATCTGAGGAGAAGCCCAATGTTTGGAATCTCCTAAACTTGCAGAATTGTTTCCACAACATCCATGTCTGTTTCTTCTTTCCTTCCTTCCTTCAGGCATTGCAGGAGCCTGGGGAAGGACAGCCTTGTCCTGGGACTTGTGGGAAATGGGTTCAGCTCTCTGCACACAGATCCTGGGTGCCCTTGGTCACGTCACGTCACTTATTCTCTCTGTGCTGCAGTTCTCCATCTGTCAGTGAGGATAATAGTCTCCCCCCCCCAGCTGTGTTGTTGGAGACACTCCTTGCTGGCGTGGTGTTCGCTGCTGCTAGGATGGGGGCCGTAAGAGTGTCTGGAGTGTAGCGGAGAGTGGACCGAGCACTGTCTCTAGTCTGATGCACTCGCTCTGGTTGCCTGCAGAACATGCCACAGCAGTAGTCCAGGGTGCAGATGGCCATCAGTGCATTTTATCCCACTGCTGCCTGCAGGTGTAATTGCCTGCCAGCTGTCGGGACTGCCATACCCTTGGGAACAGGACTAATCCGCTGTACACCACGAACTTCTGGTTTCCTCTTTGTGCTGATGGGGGTGACGGAAAGGCACCTTTGCATGGGCTTGGTGTTGAGCCAGTGGTGGAGGGAATGCTCTTTGGTGAAAGCAGTGCGGGCACCGGCTCAGTTTAATGGGCTTAAACTGCAGCAAGGGAGGTCTAGGTTGGACATTAAGAAAAAGTTCATAACTGTCAGGGTGGTTAAACACTGGAATAAATTGCCTAGGGAGGTTGTGATATCTCCATCTCTGGAGATATTTAAGAGTAGGTTAGATAAATGTGTATCTGGGATGGTCTAGACAGTATTTAGTCCTGCCATGAGGGTAGGGGACTGGACTCAATGACCTCTTGAGGTCCCTTCCAGTCCTAGAATCTATGAATCCCTTCCCGTACAGGAACTGAGACCCAGGGGCGGGGGGACAACGTGGTGGTTGGTCCCTGCTTCCCTTTGTAACACTTTGCATTTCTTCTGCACCCAGTGTCACACTTTCAATGTGCAGTTCTCTTCATTCAGGTATATTGCACCACCCTGCTGTGTGTGGTCCCGCATTGCCCTGTCTTTCTAGCTCCGCTGCCTTGGGAAGGAGCTCGGGATTGATGCTTGCTGGTCTTTCTAGCCGTTGGTGGAGTGCTAGTCCACGGAGCTCTTCTGAGCGGAAAAGCATGGTCTGCTACTAGGGCGGTTGACTGGGAGTCAGGGGACCTGGAAGTCCCTTCCTGACCCTTCCAGTGCCTAGAATGAGAGCTAGGTCAAGTGCCTTCATGTTGCTGTCCTACCTTGTCGGTCCTGTCCACGCAGCTTCTCGGATACTCTGTGTCCGATACCGGGACCCCTGTGCAGTGCTTTGTCTGCTGAATGCTCTCATCAGGAACATGCATGCTAACTTGCAGGCTGTTTCGTTTCCGGTGGGGAGCTGTAAACGCGCTGGGACTCGCCTCTTTTGCTTTGTCAGTGCCTCTAGCTTTCGACCTCCCTTCTCTAACAATCCAAACTGCCGCCCTCTGGAGCTGCGTGGGGCAGCCCTGTGCGTGGAGCAGAGAGCTGCAGCACAAACTACCTGGAAATAGCTGCTTGCACCAGGCACGGCTCCAGCAATATGGATCCAGCTCGTCAGCCCTGGCCACAGACTCCTGCCAGGCGGTACTGTCCCCGCAGAGATGGCCTTTAGGGAAATCTGCTCTTGCTCGGCAGCTTCCAGGCCTCCATGGTTACAGCATAACTCCATTGTCACCGTGACCTACAGCTACCCCCGACTTGGCACAGAAATAGAAGGGCAGCCTCTTGTCTTGCAGGGCAGTTGCTCTCCACGTTGGCCACAGTTTCCAAACCATTTCTGCAGAGCCCAAGCGAATGATGTCATAGACTAGCAAAGAAACTTGGCATTTTGCTCTAAACACAGGATCGGGGATGGTGGTGGTTCAAATATAAAATATCTGGAATCCCCGTTTTTAGAAAAGGATCTCTGAACAATAAGCTCTTCTTCCAATAAACCGTCACGCAGGTCCCCTTCCTGACTCTGCCCTACAGCACTCGTGGTTAGCGAGCTGACGAAGGCTGGGGGCTTCGTCTTTTGCAGAGCAGCTTGGTTCAGAGCACTCACCGCCACAAGGGGAGAGGGGAATTCTTCCCTCTGCCACCCATCGGCTGCACCTTTCAGAGTGGCTGTTTCAGTCCTCTGTGAGGTGAGCTGCTTTGGTAAGTGCCTGGCTAAGGGCTGGTCCATACAAAGCCCACTTGGAAGGAAGCTGCTCTGATGAATAAGCAGGACTGACTGGAGAGCTCTCCTCCAGCTCACAATAGCCTCATTAAGTGTTTATTGGCATTAGACGTTGCCAGAAGCAGCTCGGGTGCCTGCCTACTTTGCTTTAGAGCAGTAGTTTTCCTTCTTTTTAAAGCACCATCCATAAAGACGCATTTCACAATGTTTTGTGCTGGGGAGATGAAGTGGGGCCAGCAGAAGAAGCCGTACGAGATGTTCTGGTGTCCCAGTCAGATGGCCAAGAGTGTGGGCAAAGTGCTTTGGAAATGGAAAGTTCTCTAGAAGCACTAAATACCTGTTTGCAGTACGGTGAAAACACGTGGCTCTCCTTAGCGGTGTATTTGGAGCCGTGGCCAGCTGGCACGTGTAATGAATGGATAACACCGAGCATCTCGGGTGTCATCTCAGGCAAGGAGAAGTAGGGTTTTGTGTGGCCTGAAAGTGGTGGCTGGCTGCGTGTCTGGCACCCTGTTTAAAAACAAATTGCATTGAGGGCCCCAAGCTCGGTGAGGGGTGAGTTTGGTGGCTCCCGGGATAGGTGAGGGCAAAAAGGCCAGGACGGGCTGGGTCCCTCGAGATTCCCATCCCCACATTCCGGGGTGAGCTGGAGCTCTCGGGGCATTTGGCATGAGATTTGGAGCCCTGTACTCAGGGCCACTTCCGGTTTGCTGGTTTCCAGCACTCAGCCCTCCCTCCCTTCCTTATCTAGGTCACTGCAGATTCTTGTGGCTTGTGGTTGGGCAGGGATGTTTCCCCAAACAACCAGATTGGCTGAAGCAGGCTGGATTTTTTGCCTTCCTTGCAGTGAAACCTAGGGGTTGGGTTTTGGGCACCGGGAGGGTGGGATTGTCCCCATCGGAGGGCACAGCTTTGTCCTATGTGAGAGTCATTTAGTTGTTGCAATTTGTGGCTGCTCCAGTACCGGAAGTCACTGATTTAGGCTCCAGATCCAAGAAGGAGTTCTGGGATGTTCCATTAAACTGGATTTAAACCCACGTGTACAGGTGTCAGTGTGCACCACCCGGCACACAACACATCAAGGGCTATCAGCAGGGAGCTGGAAAAACAGTCCTATTCAGTGGAAGAATTGGTCTGTGCTCTATTCTACACGTCTACAATCCCACTGTACATTCTTTTCTCTTATTTTCATGTTCACACACGTCTTACCCACTTGCTAAATTCCTAGGTCATCAGGGGTCTATGGCCTCAACCTTGTGTCTTCTTATGGGGAGTGTATTTATAACGGTAAGCACCAGGGTTGGGCTTGGTGTAATTTCTGCTTTGGAGACCTTGGGACTGCACATGAAAGTGGCCGTCAGGCAGACCAGATTGGAGCCTGCGTGGGAGCGCTCTGCCGTTGTTAGGTGTGCGCAGGGTGGCAAATCAAAAGAATTGCCTTTGCATCTTTAAAGTGGGGCCCACTTCTCCCAAGAGAATGTCGATGAAGCCAGATAGTTTGAGGTTAATTTTCTTTGCTCAGGGCTCTTTCCTTTCAACCCCAGCTTCTCTCACTGCTTGGAGCCTTAGGAAAGTCGTCGCCCCGGGTTTGGTGTCTGTGCGTGACACTGGATGCCATTATGATGTCATGCATTTAGCACTGTGACCTCACTGCAGGAGGAAGCGGGTGATGCTGGAAGCTGGGGGTGGGGCACACCCTAGTTTAAATGGCAAATGACTCTGCTACTGTAACTATTATTGTATCGCCCTGGCAGAAAGGCCAAGGAAACTGAGAGACTCAGGTCAATGAATTTACTTTTCACATCTGATGTATTTGAAGGCCGTACCCAGCATGCCTTTCTCTCCACCCCAGCATGGGAATGCACTGGAGAAAAATACTCTGAAGGTAATTCAAAACAAACACCAGGGCAACAACCCCCCCCCCCCCCCCCCCCTCAGTTGGCAGCTGCAGTGCACATGGCTTTATCTTCAAATGGCAGGTAGAGGGAGCAATACATGGCGTTCTGATTGCTGATTGAGAGTAATGTGCCTTCCTCGCTCAGCCATTGCGTCTCCATAGCCTGTCACGGTGTGGCAAGAGACCCCACACGTGCTTGTGGCTCTTCGCCCCTCCCACGGCCCCTGCTCCTGTGCTGAATGTGTGAACGCTGGCTGATGGTTGTTACCTTCACTGATGCCTGCCCTGTCGGCTGCTTGGTTCTGGTTACTGGATCTGCCTGCTGCACAGGACCGATCCGTTTTTCCACATTCTTAAAAACCTGCTTTCTGCTTCTCCGACTGGAGAATATATTCGCTTCTGAGACATGTATACGTCTCCTTGGCCCTTGCAGCACCTCTGATTAACGCTCCAGCTCTCACTGACTTAGCAGGCTGCTAGGTGTCTCGAAACGCTGACCCCAACTGCACAAAAATCATTCAAGTGGCAAACCGTCTGAAGGACAGTGGTACACCTGATCTCCATACCTGTAGTTCTGCAGCACCCCTCTGGTTCAGGCAGGCACCAACCCCGGAGGAGTAAGAACTAGAAATGCCAGAAAACATATTTTAATGGTATCAAGTAAACATGCTGAACTCTGTGTTCCTTTTCCGCCTGTTTCCCCCCAGCGATAAATACCAACCGCCCTTCTCCCCTCAAGAATCCTTGTTCATATTGTACAGAGCATGGGACTATAGAAGAATAGACAAGGGCTGGAGAATGTGGGCACAGAACGTTCTCATCCCTGGAAGACTAATACCACTATGGCTGAACCATATAAGCAAATAGATTTTAATTCAGTGTTTAAGCTGCCCAGCCCTCCACGCGCGTTCGTCTTAATCCCCTAAAAATATCTTCACAAATGGTCATGTTATGTCAACTTTCTGGGGAAACAGGTGGAGTGGGAGGCCAATATCAGTGGCTGGCTGTGCCGGTTAAGTGGTTGCTGAGAAGACTGGTTAGAAAAACGTGAAACGGGCATAGTGTCAGTCCTTTGGAGAGGAAGCTGCAGAGGAAAGGGGGAAGTAATTCCTTTGTCGTTAGCTTTTGTTCCCCTATAATCTCATTGGATGGAGTGGCTCAGCATAGCAGAGAACTGTGCTTTATCCGCACGATCTCCAGCAACCTGTTCTTCTAGTGGCAAAATCAGAAACACGCTTCTGTGAAACATGAAGCCAATACAGACTGGAAAAAATGCACTTATGGGGAAGTGAGGCCCGGCAAGAGGATTCCACAAAATAAGTGGTGTCAAGATAACTGAACATTTTCTTGGTATGTCCAAAGTGAACTTCAAGGCACTGCGTAGCCTAAAGGCTTTGTAGAGAACATAATTGTCACATGGTGCCAGGGGAGCTGTTGGCTAAAATTCTTGTCCTGGGAGGTTCTGAGGGCCTGTTTTTTCTCCGGAGAAAACATCTGGTCCGCATGCCCAGTGATGCATCTTAATTTAGCACAATAACGATTCTTGATCCTTTTTGTTTTAGGAAGATTTTTTCTTCCTTTTGAAATTCTGGTGTGTTGGACCAGTGCACCAAAGAGCTGGCATGTCACAGGCTAAATGGAAAAGGCCTCTGGGGAAGTGTACAACTGCCAGGGTAAAAAAACGCAGTGCAGGGGAGGAGCTCTGGGCTCGAGGGCTCCCTTGAGATGTGTCTACAAAGAGCATTCCCATTTCGGGTGCCATTCCAGGGCAGGGGCAATCCATTTTTCCCATGGGAGTGTGTGGAGTTAGAGCAGATACAAGAAGGTTTTTCGTGACTGAAATTTACTCTTGCAAAGCAGTCAGGATATCCAGCAATAAGGCCTCCGTTCAGGAAAGCACTTGTGCACATGCTGGTCCCATTGACTACTGGGTGACAACTGAATTCTCTACAAAGCCTTTTTCTTCAATGGGGCTTAAGCATGTGCTTAACTGTACGCATGTGTTTAGATGCTTTCGTGAATCAGATTGCTAAGACAGCCCTTTGATCTGGCCACCCTTGTGAAAAGGAAGTATGTGCGAAGGGTGTTAACTTGGCATGGGTTAGCTTTTATCCATTTCTTGTAACTTTTCATTTTCCTCAAATATGTGGAGGGGTTTTGTGCTGTTTCTAACTTCCGTTTCATTAACTCAGCCTTTGAGAGCGGAACAGTAAACTGTCATATTTAACTTGAGAAACGCGTGTAAAGAGGCTATTAGTCTCGTGGGTGAACGAACCCAGTGAGCTGGTTTCTCATGGAAGGCATGGAGCTGTTGTGCACAATGGCAGGGACTCATATCCTGTCTAGAACTTGCATAGTTCATCCTGTTACTCTAGCGTTGTTGTTTTGGATTTACTACTTTTTAATGTTTGTGTGGTTTCCCCTTTCAGTTCAGAGTAAAAGAGGTGCCCCAAGCTCTGTGTAACAGGATGACTTAATCCCAGCCGAGTTGTGCTAAGAATCATGTTTTCCTCAATGAACTACAACAGGCGTACGTTTTAAAAAAGAAAGCTACTTAGTTTTCTTAACGTAAAATCTTTTTCAGAAGAGGATCTCAGTGATCTATGTAGCTATTTCAGCAGTGCATTTCAGGCTTCATGTCACTCGATTTAAGGGCAAAGTCAAGCCAATGAAAGGTGTCTTAAAGTAACAGCATTATGGTTTTGCTTTTAATTTATTTGAGTCTCTTCCTGAGCCAATTATCATACGAATCATCAGACAATAGAGTTTTATGGTCCATTAATCTGCTGGATGGACTGATGGTCCTTCAGCTAACTACAAAGCAAGGCATCTGTTGCTATGGGGCATCCGCTATCTCTCTGAACAACAAAGCATAGGATTAGCCAGGCCATTCCATTATGGATTTCAAGCATTGATATACATATTGCCATGTGGAAATGTCTACCAGACGTCTAGGTTTCCAAATCAAAAACACCTCTTAGGGCAATGACCCTGCTGCTTTATGTACCGTTGCTATCAATAGCCCTACACACACGACTCGCTTACTGCAGAGTTCAGAGCATGAATGTATTTCTAGAGGGGAAAGAAACTAATTGTCCTTCACCAGCACCATGGTTTGGGTCTAAGTATCTTCCCTGTCCAGGGCCCTTGTTTGTCATGGTGCTTTCTCTCCTTTCTACTGGTTCATTAGTTTTCTTTCCCTTGCAGCATCAGCGAAAGCTTCCTCACTGTGAAAGGTGCGGCTCTCTTCCTGCCCCGAGGAAATGGGTCCTCTACCCCCAGAATCAACAACAGGCGCAACAAGCATGCAGGTAAATACACCGCCTCTGTTTACATCTGACAGCCCAGATTTTCCTGACTGCCCGGTCCCCTAAATTCTCCTCTTTGGGATTCGGTGCCAACCCACCAAAAGCCATGTTAGTGCAGCTCTTGACTTTCATCTCAGACAGTCTCTCGAGGCTGCTACACGTCATGTTGGTAGACCTAAGGGTCCCAGTAATATAAACATGAATGCAGCAATCCCTTCCCAACAAAATCCAAAGCGCTCGGTCTGTCTTTTCACCAAAGTGGGGATTTATTGAAGCGATCATGACGGCACGTCCATGTGGTCACTAGTTCTACATAAACAGCTGAATTGCAAAGGGTGCAAACTCTTCCCATCCAGTAACGTTATTGAAAGTGCATTAGTGCAAATGCGTCTGCCCCAAAGGATGATGTCCTGCATTATTAATGTATTCAGTAACCTTTGTATTGGGGTCCATGTGCAAAGATTGGTGCATAACGTCCAAACCCTGGGATAATCTGGGATGAGTAACTGCTCTCCCTGGTCTGTAAACAGCTTGTTTACTGACAGCAAAAATAAAGACCTCCTTCTAATTCTGAGTGGTGGTGGGAAGCATTCAGAGTCTGTTAATGTGTCTCTTATTCAGATAGACTCGTGTACGGAATGAATAATATGAAGCGAGTCAGAATTCCACCCTCTTTGTCTGCTGGAAGCTTGATTTGTTTTCTGTTTTGATCCTTTGTTGGAAAAGTCAGTCTCTGAATAACGAAAACCAAACGCTGCAGGGAAGACGGTTGCTCTGTGTGTACATGGTGCTGATTCATGGATGGCACTTTACAGGCATCAGAGAGTCTCCGATTTTTTTCCCCTTCATTAAACATCACTGGCAGGGGAAGGGGACATATAATGTTGAGAACTTGGAACTTCCACCTGGGGCAGAGACAAAAACCAAAAGAGTGACTTCAGTCGGTTCCGGCTATGATTTCCATGGCTCTGGCGTGTCATTGGAACGTCACCCGGCTGCCGAACCAAAGAGATGGTCAGGGAGAGTCTCCTCCACGCACGCACACACCCCGCCCCGACTGCCAATGTTAACACTGCTAAGGACAAAGTCAGGAGTCAGAAAATTGTCTTTCCCCTCCCCCCCTGGCCAAAACCATGGCAGGAGCTGAGCTGTGGAAGGCTGGGTTGGGGCATATGAAACCCCTGCCTTTCAAAGAAAATAGAATGGGCCGATCATTGGTTTAAAGCCAGTCTCTTTGGCTGAGGATTTAAATGAATCTGTCTGTGGTATGTAAGTGGGGCCAGCATCTTTCAGAACTGATGCCTTGACCTGTCTCTTTTTTCACTCTCCAAAATACTCTGCACAGTTACAGCCCAAGTGTCTGCTTGACAGATGCTCTGTTCGCTTTACCATGCGGAGAGGGCCACCTTTTATCCCAGCTGGATGGAATTCAGGTGTGATCCTGGCCAGAATAGATCATGCAATGGTAGCATAAACAGAACTACAGCTCTCTGGTGCCCAGACTCCATGTGTTAGAGCTGACTTCCAAAGGGGTCACATTCTTAGATCAGGGGTACAGTTGGCTGAGTAAGAAAAAACTCATGTAGTGAATATGGAGTCTACAGAGATCAAATTTCTGCAAGGGCAAACCTGCTTTGGTGTGATCACTTGCAGCATTGTATTTTGTATTCTAGGAGGCAGTGTGACCTATAGGATTGAGAGTCAGTTGACCTGGGTTTTGTTCTGGTCCCTACATGCTTGTGTTGTTTGTTTATATTCATCCTTTGTAATTTGACCTAGTTTTCACTTTTTGTAGGGCTCTTTTTTTGATTTTTAGATCATTGAAGCTCTCCTGTCTAAGACAGGGTGGTCTCTTGCCAAACTTCCTATCTTTCCTACGCAGTGGGATAATTTGCTCTTGTGCCCTTAATGTCTCTCTGAAAAACTGCCAACTGTCTTCTATTGTTTTTCCCCTTAGACTTGCTTCCCATGGGGTCTTACCTACCAACTCCCTGAGTTTGCTGAAGTCTGCCTTCTTGAAATCGATTCTTTATTTTGCTGTTCTTCCTCCTACCATTCCTTAGAATCATGAACTCTATCATTTCATGATCACTTTCACCCACGCTGCCTTCCACTTCCAAATTCTCAACCAGTTCCTCCCTATTTGTATATTATGTATATATTTTAATATATGTGCACACAGCGAATCCTGTCTATGAAGTAGTAGTACTTGTTTTTATCATTGCCTGGTGAAATCAACTACACCACACAAAGTAGAACAGATCTGAGCTGTACAGTCTTGGACACAACATGGTTCCAATTTGTGAACCAACCACTGGTGGTGAGAGGAGTATATGGAAACAAAACCTCCATCTCCGTTCTTGGCCTTTGCCTGGCTCAGCACCACAGCTTGCTAACCTCTGGTGCACAAAGAATTCTGGCAAACAGATTTCTCTCCCGGCCGTGAGAGAAATGGAGAAGGAATGCTTTTCTAACCTCTTCCCCCACATTCAGGAGGAGTGTGGGAGTCCCCGCAAACAAGATATTTATTATTTCACAACAGGACATATTTAATGCTAGCCCCATGGCTTTTTTAATAGCATCACCCCCAAAAGGGGGAAATTGACTGGTTGGCAGATTGGCCAGCTAAGAAAACAGCCTTCCACGCTTGGCTTCTGCCCATGGCTCCCTCTCGAGCGCTGCCAGGTGGTGCCTGGCAAAATTCACTGTGTGAAGGGAGCTAACTTGTGTATTCTTTTGGACTCTCAGGGCCAGACTGAGCCAAGAAAAGATGTTGTGGCTTCCCAAGATGTTAGCACCCAAGGGAATGTGTCTACTTAAAGTTAGAAAAGTCCAACTTCCCACCTTGGCTGGTAGCTTGTACCCCACTTGCCAGCCCAGTTTAAACAAAGTCAGCCCTGTGTTACCACCGTGCCCTGCTGGGGGTTGTGTTAGAGATGTGGCAGCTGCCCTTGAAATGCCAGTGGTGCCCGCCCGACAGGGCCCGATAACAGGGTAACATGGTGTACCCCTCTGCCCAGGTCATAGAATAGCAGGGTTGGAAGGGACCTCAGGAGGTCATCTAGTCCAACCCCCTGCTCAAAGCAGGACCAATCCCAACTAACTCATCCCAGCCAGGGCTTTGTCAAGCCTGACCTTAAAAACCTCTAAGGAAGCAGATTCCACCACCTCCCTAGGTAACCCATTCCAGGTCCTGCTCAGCATTTTGGGGTGTATAACACCTGGTTTTTGCATCACTCACATGGGGCGTGGGAGACGAGCGAAGCTGGCCAGGGATGTTGTATCTCTCTCTGGTGTAAAGTTTAAAGTCTCCACCAGGGTTGATTGGGCTGTTGGCCAACAGGGAAATATGGGGAAATACAAAAAATCTCCCTCTGTATCAGGAGGATCAAATATCTTCCCAACTGGCCCCTCCAAGTCTCCCAGAGAGAGAAACCTGCTCAGCAACTTGCTTTGTCTTTCCTTGAAATCAGCAGCTGGGAGGGAAGCTAGCAATAGCGTATACCTAGGGATTCACCTCCTAGGTGCAGTTCGCAGCTCCAACATGACAGTGGCTGATTGTTAAAGACCCTAGTGGGCTGTAGCTGTGTTTTGTCTAATCTGATCTGGAAAAGGTTTGGGGCACAGAGTATTTCACTTTCTTAGATGCTTCCTGTGAGTGAAGCCCTCGTGCGCCGGGGGCGTCAGACTCCAGGTGTTGCTCCTGCCAGGAGCCATCTGGAGCAAGGGAGATGTAAAAGTGCTGGTGCTCTGAGCTCTCCCAAGGGGAAAACGCTGTCGTCTTAACCAGTTGGTGCTGGTTCGTGTGGCACTGTCAGGAGTCTGCAGTGTTGAGAGCGAAGGAACAACGAAGGTGCAGAGAGTTGTGTGTAACCCATTGATGAGCCAGTTTCACTCTGTTCTCTGTGTCCAGGGCTGTCTGCCTGTAGCAGTCACTCAGCATTTCCAGTGACAGTCTCCTAGTTTCTCCTGCCCAGCTGAGGCCCCAGTGAAACGCTGTCCTAGGACAGGCTCTTGGACCAACTCTGCAGATGCTGAAATTTGTAAGGTGGGAGCAAGCTCCAAGCTCCCCCTTCCTGTTTGCCCCCTTCCTGTGTCTCCCCACACCCACAAAGCCTTGTATTCAAGTCCTGTCTGGTGGAGGGGGCCAGATACTGCCACTAGCTCTCTTCAGCACTGCGGGCGATGGGGAGCCGTTCCGGAGCAGTGTAAGGTACTTGCCCAAGGACCAGGTGCAATATTTCCCCAGTTCTCCCAGCCCCCGCCTTCTTGGAAACCTGGGGGCCCAGATTCCCTGCATGGCAGTGCAATATGCTGTCACTAGGAGGCGCTGGACTAAGGTTTCCATAACTTTTACTGTCCACAAGACTTTATAGTGCTGATCACTTGCTCCACTGAAACCTTTGTCCTTCCCTAAGGAGCCGGTTAACCAGTCTGAGCTTTCCATCTGCATGAGAAAGGAGAGGGTGGAAGAATGGACCTCCGCTCCTCTGTGGTAGCTGCCACCTGGGGTTGCAAGTGACTTTTCCAGGTGGCTGGTGCGGAGAGGGGCTCTTGCTGAAGGCTGTGTTGCTCACTGACGTTTCATAGAATGAGGTGCTTGCTGGAGACGCATCCCTCTTTCTCCATGTCCTGAGCAGCAGCACTGCTGCAAATTCTCACTCCAAGGAGGTGCAAAGGGAATAGATTTAGGCCAGGAATTAATCTGGGTTTGGTTTGTGAATGCCTGCTGGCTTGGGAATGTGTGCTACTCCACTCCCTTTCTTATTAACAAGCTTCTAATGTACTGAGCAGCTGGGATAGCACCTGCATCCTTTCTCAGTGCCACCAATAAACCTGTAGCTCGCATTTCCTGCTAACGTTAACGGCTCTCCCGATATCCTTGGCAGGCAGCTGGGGGTGGCACATGAACCAAAATGGGAAAGCGTCGCTCTAAGAACAGAGTGGATTGTACGTCGTGGGGGTACCTGAGCCAGAGTGCGATCACTGAGCTGGGTGAAGTAAATGGGACAACCCAGATGTGGGGGACACAAGACCAGAATGGGGCTAGGACATAGTGTTCAGAGGTGTTCTGGAACAGGTCTTCGAGGGACAAACATTACCCAAAGAGTGCAAGTCCTGTCTGCCCAGAGAGCCTGGTAATGGCACAGAGCAAAGAGCTGACGACACAGAGAGACGCTAGTCACTTCGGCGCAGATACAGGTGGAGCTGGCGGCAGCCAGGACCGCACCTGCCCAGGGGATGTTTGGGATGCCAGGAGGTAGGACGTGACTAAAGGTGTTTATGTGCGTCCTCACCTTTCCCTCTCTCCTTCAGGGGATCTCCAGCAGCACCTGCAGGCCATGTTCATCCTGCTCCGCCCAGAAGACAACATTCGACTGGTAGGTTGGCTGTTTGATTTATGATAAATAATCTGCGATTGTTAATGTGTGGCTAGGTCCCATTGAGAGGTGCTGCAGAGTGACCAATGAAAGCTGTGGTACGTATCCATGTAAATGGCTTTGCTATCGAAATCCAGAAACTTGTTTACAGCCCAGACGTTCACAAGAAAAAGGTGCAGCTTGCTCACTGATTTGTCCAGTGAGGCAAGAAGTTGGACAATGTTTTGACTCAAGGGTTCTGCGTGCGTTTGGTGACTCATGTCCTGAGCACCTGTGGTCATGAAAGATCCTATAGCAATTGTCGTAAGAATTAAGAACATTACCCTGGTGTCTTGGTTGAATTCTAAATTGCTGATTATTAAGGATACAGTTTAGTCAAGGGTATTTTTAATAAGTCATGGGCAATAAACCAAAATTCACAGCCCATGATCTGTCCATGACTTGTACTATAAATACCCCTGACTACATCTTTGGGGGGAGGAGGTGTCATTGCTGGGGGGGGTGCCCGGGGGGGGTGCTGCTGAGGGGGCCAGGGGCACCAGTTGCAAGGGCCCGCCAACAGCGGCTGCTCCAGCCGTCCTGGGACCACTGCCATGGGCCATTGTTCAGGCGGTCCCCAGGACTGCTCCAGCAGCAGCTGGTGTGGTTGGCTGTGGGGCTGCCCGAGCGGCTTGCCCTGGAGCCAGCCACACCGGCCGCTGCAGAAGTCACGGAGGTCATGGAAAGTCACAGAATCCATGACTTCCGCAACCTCCTTGACAGACACAGAGCCCTACTGATTATATCTAGCCTACCTGAAATACCCGCCCTGTAGAGTCATTTGGGTTCTCATCTTCCCTTTCTACATCATTGCATGGTGTTATGCCATGTACTACTCCAGATGTGACTGCATTCCCTTAGTGGGAGAAGTAATCCCTGTATGGCTTATGCCTATTTTGCCGTGGTGTTATGAGCAAAGACTTATTGGTTAGTTAGCACATGGAGATCCTCCCGTGAAAGATGCTATGGAACTGAAGTGGTGGCATTACAGTTACTTTGTCCTGGAATCCTCTAGAAACAGAGAGGAGTGCTGGCCGGAGGCACTGGCAGTATCTAAACATTTCGAAGATCTCCATTAGCATTGATGAGCTCTCTTGTGTTGTCTGGGTTCATCTCTTGAATCTGCCACAGCAGTTTATACCTCACCAGGCCTAGGCAAGCACCAGAAGAGACGTTCCGGCACTGCTAGTTTGCACTTTCCTCCTGGCTTTCCCTGTACCCGGATCTTCCTTACACACAGAAGAGGAAAGCAGCTGATGTTACTGCAAAGCACGTGCCGTTTAAAAAGGAGGCTGGCGAGAGCTTTGCCATTGCACGTGGAATAACCCAGCCCAGACAAGCCCGAGGCCTGATGCAGAAGGCCATGAGCGTGCAGAGTACTCACATTCCAGGGGGCTCTTGGCACCTCGCAGATTGGGGCCCAAAGTCAGCATGTTTGAGGCTGCGTTACTCAGCAGTATTGCTGGCTGCGCTGTGCCTTGTGAGACCAGTTTGCCCTGTTAACAGCTGAATAAGGACTGTGTAGGCTAAAGCCTTGGCTACACTGGCAATTCACAGCGCTGCACTTGCTGCGCTCAGGGGTGTGAAAAAACACCCCCGCGAGTGCAGCGCTGTAAAGCGCCAGTGTAATCAGCGCCTGCAGCACTGCACGCTCGCTCGCAGCGCTGCAAGCTATTCCCCTCGGAGAGGTGGAGCTCTCGCAGCGCTGGCGGCACGACTACACTGCTGCCGCGGTGTAGCCAAGGCCCAAGAGAGACGCAGCCTTTTGTGTGGCGTTCAGTGCGAATGCTAGTGTCTTGCACAAGGCTGAGGTCAGAAGTCCGTCTGAATTGAATTGATTCCTCACAAATGAAGGGTGCACAGAGCTGCAAGAGACTCGTTTAAAATAATACGTTCAGCTGAGACTTGTAGTGTAAACAGCATAAAAACCCACCTCTCTTCTTGTGTGTTGGCAGCTGCTCTTTGAAGGGTGAGTGTCACTTTTTAGAGGACAGCGGAAGAGTCTGCGTTTGTTCCTGTTGGAGCAATTGGCAGACTTCTCAGGGACTTCAAGGGGAGCAGGATTGGGCCCTTTAATGGACCAGTGTAAGACCAGTAGCAGGAAAGCAATGGGTTAAGTTGTACAAGAACCTTCTGGAATGCGGAAGAATGTAGAAATTGGGCAGCTGGCTTTTAAACTTAAAAAATATTCTTGTTCTGTATCCAAACCAAATTTCCAGCTTATAAATTCTCACGGTCCTGTTGTAGGCATTGCTGTACTCCCCATCTAGGTGATGGGTAAGACCTCTGTATCGGCTTTGGACCTGCATAATCTGCTTCCATGTGGGTTGCTAAATACTGCATGATGTCATTTGTGGTCAAAACAAGCTTGCAGCTGAGGGCAAAGCTGTGTTGTAATCACAACACGTGGTCTATAGACAGACCCCGGTTACAGGAATAGTTGCAATAGATTTTATATTACCAGTACGTAGGTAAGTTTCTTAATTTGAGAAGAGAACGTTCTCTCGCCTGGACCGGCTGGTGTTGTCCCAGTGACTTTGCGTAACCCACCATTGCTAGGACAGCCATGTCATTTGGGTGGGTAGTAATTATTGCAGCTGATTCTGTTGTGCTTCATCACTGCCATTGGTAGAGCATGAGATCCCAGTTTGGAGGAGGGGACTGGGAATTGCAGCTCCCTCGCAGGCATGTTGAGACTCTAATTGTTTGAATTGCTTTGAGATCCTCTGGTGTCACCTGGTTTAGAAGTGCAGAGTGGATGATTGATCATTCCGGTCAATTTAGTGAAACACATTGCCTCGGCTGCACCCCTGGTGGCTCTCAGCGGGCACGGAGGTATTAAAGGCTGATCCCAAAAAGTCAGTTTCTCTTAATCATTCCTATGAAAGTCCTGTCTCAGTGACTTGAGGCCATGCTTGCTGACCTTTGACACCTGCTTGGGCAACCCTGCTCTAAAGGGTCTTACATTAAAACCACGCCGCTAATTCCAGCTACCTAGATTGGTTTTGTGAAGTAAATTAGATTACACTAATCCTCTGGCTGCAGACAGGCCTCTGGAGCCTGGGACAGGTCCCTGGGCGCAGGGTGGTGGTTGTGCTGCTCACTGCTTGCTCACTCTTAGTTTTATCCTATGGAGTTTGTGTCCTAATGTGGGTGGAAAAATTGAACCGCCAAGACCCCGATTGTCCTCTGCTCTTTGGGGTCAGGTGCAGCCGTTTCCTCTGCGATCTGGTGTCAGCTGCTCGTGCTAGAAGTCGCCCCTTTGGCAGCGATCCCGTCTGGAAGGGCTGGCCTGCAGAAATGCAAACTCATGTCCCGCCTCCTCACTGGAGCAAGGAATGAGAAGGCAAATCAGGCTGGCTCTGGCGTGGTGACTCCTGAGCAGAGTGGGGTGAGGGCATCTCTCCCACCATGCAGTGTGTCTTCCAGTCTGCCAGCACCCCATCACGCTGCAAGCCAGGTGCTTTGTCGTGGTTCTAGTCTGCTGCAGTGTTGGATAGGTCTGGTCTAGTGGTGGCTGAAATGCCAGTCGCTCCTCTGTGCTGGCTGTTGCTCCTGGTACAACACTGGGAGGCTTCCCTGATGCTACTCATGTAGACAAGGCTTTTGTCATCCTCATTGGCTCCCCATGGCTCACTGAGAAGTTCAGGAAGCCGTGTAACAATGCGAATGTAAACACTCAGACTCTGGGCTACATTAGACACGACCCAACAGATCATCATTAAGACCTCTCCTCCCTAATGGCCTCCCAGTTTATCTTTAATTGGGTTTCTGGGACTAAAATAACTGCAGATGTCTTGGGACTGAGCCCAAAAGCACTAAAAGCAAAAGGAACTGCCTGCCACAGATCCATATGGGCAAACCTGGCCTAGCCAAATGCACTCTGTCTGTGTGCCGTCCCCTTGGCACGCCACAGCTAATCAGCTTCTGATCTTACGAAGACTTGCTCAGGTCATTTGAATGTAGTTCCTCTTGGCTTCTTGTAAATATACCGGGCTCTGTGATGCAGCCTTCCTGGATCTTGCTGACTTGCCTCTCTTGCGGTCAGCTCTTGTTCAAAGCACGCCGGAAGGCTGCTGCCTGAGTTTCATCAGCTGTGCTTGGTTTTGGGGGGAGAGAATCAACTAGTCAGTCAATCATTTAAAGAGCTACCATAATTCAGTGTGGATAGCTTCAGGGAAGGACCCATCTCTGAGGTGCTACGTAACTTCTGGGTGGCGCTGAGCCCCTCCTGTGCCCATCGGGTTCAGAGCATGCAGCACCTCCTAGGACTACCTATGCCAACTTGCCCAGAGGACTGTGGCAACTCTCCCCAGGTACTGATGGCAAGAGTGTTTGAATGCAACCTGGTTGAACAGGGCACGTCTGCAGGCAAGTGCTTGGTGGGTGTAAGGAGCAGCTCCTGGTGTCTGTGAGAGAGCTGAGAGAATGATGCTGATTTCTGTATTGGCTGCAGTACTGTGTACCCAGCGTAGAGGCTGTGGCCTTCTGCGCTGGTGCAAAATGCCTGGTTGGGCCTAACATCAGCATGGAATGATGCTTTGTAAGTCACAACTGTATGTTCCCAGGCTTTGCTGCTGACCTTTTTTTTTGTCTCCTTGACCCTTAGGCAGTAAGACTGGAAAGTACGTACCAGAACCGCACTAGATACATGGTGGTCGTTTCAACCAATGGCAGACAAGACACTGAGGAAAGCATTGTCCTAGGAATGGATTTCTCTTCCAATGACAGGTATCTAGGCAGACTGCTTCAGCCTCTAGACTCGCCTCTCCAGCCCCCAAATTGCCTTCCAATATCTTGAAAGAGGGGTGGGGGAGCCTGGAGGCTCGGTGCATCTCTGAAACGCAAACCTTAGGCTGCGGGACTTGGGACGTAGGGAAGCAGCACAGAGTTGGGAGGGACAGAGGATGGGCAGCATTTGGAAGTCCCGAAAAATAGTGTAACCAATCTCCCATGCGGATGCAGGAGTTTTGAAAGCAGTAAGCGGCAAGCCCTAAAGCCCTGCTTGTCCTAGGGCCGGCTCCAGGCACCAGCGCAGCAAGCCGGTGCTTGGGGCGGCACGTCCGGCTCTTCGGCAGCAATTCAGCAGCAGGTCCCTCAGTCCCTCTCGGAGGGAAGGACCAGCCGCCGAATTGCCGCTAAAGAATGAAGCGGCGGCGGTAGAAGTGCCGCCGATCATGGCTCTTTTTTTTTTTTTTTCCTGCCACTTGGGGCGGCAAAAACGCTGGAGCCGGCTTGTCTGATTTCCCTAGAGTCTATACGATAAAAAACTGTAACAATAGATGCCTTTCCCCGGTCAGGGGGAGCAGTCAGATGCGCAGCCCCTTGCTGAGGCCTGGAGGGGGCTCGGTTGTGGTGGGGACACACAGGGCCCGAAGGAAATGCCAGGCGCTCTGGTGGCAGAGGTTACGCAGTGCGTGCGCTCTCCAGCCGTTTGTGTGTCCGCATGGTGTTTGTGCTTTCACGGTATTTATGTAAATTGTGGTGACCTCTCCAAAGGGTCGCAAAACGTGGCCACTAAGTCATCTTTGCTGTCTGTGTATCCAGAAGCCGTGGAGAGGCCTGCCGGCTGCTGTAGGGCAGAGACGTCCTAGAGATTTCTTAAAATAGGACTCTGGGCTCTTGTAAGGCGTGGGGTGGGGTGGGAGGACATGCACCCTAAAGCATCACAAACCCATCTGGGTCTTAGCTAAGAAGGGGGAGAAAAGGAACCCAGGTCCTGAGCCCTCCTGTTAATTTCCTGTGAAGTTACCTTGAGAAACAGCGAGTATGCACCAGCCCCAGAACATCTGAATAGAGCCGCAGTTTGAGAATGAATGTTACCAACCTTAAAGTTATGTGCGATGCATGTCAGAAATATTCCTCCAGGGTTGTTACACGGCCATCACATGGCTGGCTGAAACCGTTCGCCTTTGGAAGTGCCTTCCTGGTTGTCATTTAGATATCCCAGCAGCCACTGTGCTTAATTTGTAGCAGTGCTTGGGAAGCTTGGCTCAGAAGCAACTGGGACAAAAGAACTGGGGCCCGTGCGCAGCTGGTGCCGTGTGCAGCGGGGTTGAAAATCATGGGTGCACTAACACAATTACTACGTTCTTGCACAACTTACAAACAAGTTGTTCTTGCACAGAATTCTGTGAGCTGGGAATTTGCTCTTGGGTCTGGCATACCAGTGCTGCCCCCTGGAATGCAGATAAGTGAGGGCTCCCTCACACCGAGTCTCAAACGCTCAGATAAATGCTGTGCAGGCTTTCTGAGCTTTTTGCTAGTTACTTGGGTTCTAGACTGTCATGCTCTCCCTCTTCTCCCCCCCTCCCTCCAGCCCACTTGCTATTTATAACTCGATACAGACTTGTTGCTAAGGTCCCTGATAAACTCACACGGAAAAGTATCACTAAAAATACCCCGGCCACCTTGGGTCGCCTTTTTAAAAACTCATTTTTCCATGAGCTCATCTCGTTTAGTCAACAGAAATAGTTGACCGTGGCTGTTTCCTGGGGTCGGGCATTACGGCCATTCCTGCGTGCGTGTGTGCAGTGGGTGTGCATTTTCGCAGTCCATTCTGAGTCTGTTAGCTGCAGTCACCCAGGTGGGTGTTAGGCAGCACACTGAGTCCAGTGCGAAGAATTGGAGAGCCGGACAATAGAATCTGACGCTCCCTGAAAGCACCTGCTTTGAGCACCCAGCAATTTCCTCCTAATTTGGGTTTGGCTTTTCCCCTTGGCAACCTGACACGTACAGTTTTTTTTCCCCGTCAGTTCTTCCATCACTTTTTCTGTTTTTTATCCCAGGGTTTCCCTCTTCTTTCAGAGAGGACAAAGCATTTCCATGTGACCAAACGTGGCATGCTAGTCAAATGAGGGAAAAGACATAGCAGCTATTGGAAGAACAGTGACATTTCCCATAAGCGTCTCTTGTGGCAGCCTGAGCTTAGCCACCGTGGGGGTAAAGGGAAATCCGCAGATGGGGGTGGTGTGCTGCGATGCACAACCTACCATACCTTCCTTCCCATTGCCGTCATTCAGAGGAGCATTAAATTACACTCACCTGAGTTCCTAGCAGCTGTGGCTGAATGACCAATAAAAACAGAACCTTGGATTCCAAAGTCACAGCTAGAAATGAGCCACTTGTGTTGGCAAACCTGAAAGAAATCAGAACGGTTCCTTTCGTTCAAGTGTAAAAACCTTGAGTTGACTGAAAATTGGGTGACCCGGCCTCTGCCCTCCTGCATAGAGCCTGCTGCTCTGATGCCACTTCAGAATTCACCCTGGGAAACACGAACATTACAAGCTTGCTGCAGGGGGATGAGCAGACCCCAGCTTTGGTTAACAGCCCATATCCAACACCGCTTGCACTTGTACACCTGTAGAGAACAAGACACAAGTTAGAGAGGGGTCTGGTCAGTATTTCAGATCAATACAAATGGGTTTGCAACCGTTGCTGTACAATTTGCAGAGTAGCTGGGGGAAGCGGGTGGCACAATGGCTGACCTTCTGTTTCTTCTTACAGTAGCACTTGCACAATGGGCTTGGTGCTGCCCCTGTGGAGCGATACCCTTATTCACTTGGATGGGGACGGGTAAGTGTCCGGGAAGCAGGGGGCTTGCATGTTCTGTTCATTATGCTGCACACAGAGGATACCTGTGTGGAATCGCATTCAAATTCTTGTCAATATGGGCAGTTCAGGCTGTCCTTCAAATCACAGTAGTCATGGGAGACGGCAGCCAGTTGCCTTGCAGTTAGGCAGCAGCTTACGCATGTGTGCGCATAAGCTGCGAAGAAGCTTTCGCTCTGTATGTGGGGAGGGGACGGGGGTGAAAGCTTCTGAAAAGGGATCCAATCAAGTGTGGCTGTGTAGCACCTGTAGGGACAACCATATTCTGCTAACGTAAACATCAGTGTGATGTCTTCATTGCCCGATGTCCTCCTGGATTGTAAACTCCTCTCAGTGCCAGCTGTATGGACTGCCCAGAGCGTGACCTTTGCTGGCCTCGCTCAGCTGTACTGTGTAGTTTCCATTTCTGGTTTTGAACTTGAATGTAGCCTGGGTAAACAGCTCACCTGGGCACTGCTGCTTCTGTGGCTGACGAATGCCTTTATTTCAGCCAGTGTCCTGGCTTCGTCACTGAACAGCAGCCACTAAAAATGAGCCTGCCCAGAGCTGTACCATGCTATTGCATCAGTCCTCTAGCTGAAACTGGCCAAACCAATCGGTGCCTCGGATTATCCCTTTGCTGTCCTGGCTGGTTACAAATCAATGGTTGTTGGCTGAAAAAAGACTCTGTGATAAGTGTCTCATTCTTAATGGGTCAATTTTTTTTCTTTCACCAGAGGGTTCAGCGTATCAACGGACAACAGGGTCCATGTGTTCAAGCCAGTGTCCGTTCAAGCAATGTGGTAAGGACTCCCCGTGATCTGTCCCAGTGCTCCTTTATCCAAGGCATTTTAGATGCTTCTGCTTTCACAAAGCAGGCGCTGCTGTGTGTCCCCCATGTCTTGCGAGACCCAGGCACATGGCCTCAGTGCCTTGCTCAGACACACAGGGAGCTGTGCTGCCTGGGTACAATAACTGGTGGCAAACAATGCAGAGTCTGGAACATCAATATGATCATTTCTTCAGCTCCAGGGGCAGGTAGCCTCGCGTGTGTGCAGCGAGTGACATGACAGGCAGGGCTGAGGGGCTCGCCAAAGGCCAATACGAGGTTTCAGAATGTTTCCTGTGACGTGTTGCGAGGGCACTCGGCGTGAGCTGCCGCATCATAGGGTTCTTTTGACTCAGAACTGCAGACCTTTGCGGTGTGTGTGAGTCCAGAGCTGACTTTACAGTCAGGCACTGCATTAAGCAGTAACCTTTCCAGACAGCTGTAGTCCGAGGGTACCACTGCATCCAGGTTCAGACCTGGGGACTGACCGACAGAGGCAGGATGTGCTGCCCCATAGCCCAGCCAGCTGCAGTGAATGGGAATGGTGGGACTCTGGGGTTTGTTCCTCGTCACCGGGGGGACATGCTGATGTGTGGGGGCTTCTTCCAGGTCTGCCCTGCAGAGTTTACACAAGGCCTGCGAGGTGGCCCGAAGTCACAACTACTACCCAGGGAGCCTCTTCCTCACATGGGTCAGTTACTATGAGAGCCACATCAACTCCGACCAGTCTTCAGTCAACGAATGGAACGCCATGCAGGATGTGCAGTCGCACCGGCCCGACTCCCCCGCCCTCTTCACGGACGTGTAAGTCAACCTGTCTCTGCTGGGCAGAGAGGCTGTGCTGCGTGCGGCACCAAACTTCCGCAGGAGGAGACGCTGCCCCATGGGATCGGGCTTCATGCCTTGTCAGCAGGAAACATTGCAAGTTCGTAGGCGGATCCCGGATTAAACAAACATCGAGGCTGGAAGACTAGCTAATGGAAACCCTGTGTGTCCTTTTCAGTGCTGATTCTCAGCACTTCCAGAGCTCTGTACGGCCCTCAGTCTGGGCAATACTATCCCCTTTGACAGAGGGGGAAGGCAAAGGGACTTGCTCAAGGCCCCAAGAGGGAATCGGTGGCAGAGCTGGGAGTAGAACCCAGGAGCTTGTCTCCCACTCCTGTGCCTAGACCACTGGACCAGCTCAGGAGCTTACATGGGCATGTTGCTGGTTTATAATAAACTGGGTTTTTATTTTGTTCTTGCTGCCTGGCCCAGAGGCCTTCAGGCCTCTTAGCTGGGAAGCCTCAAGCAGCCGATCCAGTCAGCATGCCTAATGATTACGTGTGGGGTAGAGACCAGGGCTTTTATCCCCTTGAGGAATGGGGTGGGAAGATGCATGATGCTCGGACACTGGCTGGTGGCGCGTGTCAGGACAGCGACTGAGATGGCCATGCTGGTAGAGGGGACAGGTTTCCAAGCTGCCCACTTACGAATCGCTCCCAACCGGTTGTCAGTAACTGTGTAGCCTCTCCTTGCAGCATAGGGAGCAACGGCATTACCTCGAGAGCTCCTTCCCCACGCTCCCCCCTAGGATAACGGAGGACGTGCCTTTTTTCCCATCACAGGCTGCTTGCCCACTGTGTTCCGTCCCATAGATTTCGTTACAGCACGCAGGGCTCAGGTTGTCTTAGCAGAGCAGTGAGTGAATAATCATGTGGGGCATTTCAGCTGCCAGTGAGTCTTCACACCTGATTGTCTTTAACGTACAGGGAAGTGAGCGGCAAGACTCTGGCAGGCTGCCAGCTTAATAGTCTGCCATGATTTGTTCATGTTTAAAACCCCCACCCTTTGTCCACTGAAAAATCTGACTGGGACCTATGGAGTCCCAGGCAGGGCTCTGTGATTAAAAGCACCAGTATTTTTGTAATTCTCTTACTCATAAACCACCAGCTGGAGAGGAATTCTAGCTGTTCATAAAGCAGAAGCCTCCATGCATTTGCCGTCTTGGCAGCGTTACAGACAGCTAGAATAGGTGTGAGATGTTACCGCTGGGTCCCATCTCTAGACGATGGGTGAGCCAGCTCAGAGCACCGGAGCTACAGTACAACTGCCACCGTCCTGGTTGATTAGTAAAGCTATTTTTGCACCCAGCGATAAGGCGACAGGCAGCAGAGGCTGGTGGAATGCATGCAGGCTTAGCTGCAGTCTGTCTCCATGTAAGGAGGTGTGGAGCTGTTACCTTTCCAAGAAAGGTAAGGGGGAAGCTGAGAGACTAGCAGGGGGGTAATACGCTGCCTGAAGCCACTGAAACAGCAAAATACTGGAGAGGTTTTTATGGAGCGCCATTAAAGTACTGGATCCATCCAATGGCGTTTCTGTTCCATATAAAGCACAGCTGTGAACCTGATCTGGGTTTAAGGGAATCCAGAGGTAAAGCGTTAGATTCCTCCCAGGTGGGGATCTTTTCAGCAGTGTCTCGCTCTAGGTGCATCTGCATAGCGTCATTAACCCATTAAAAACCACTGTGAATCCACTCTACCCAACCTAGCAGTAAGTGGCTGTTGCTTCTTTCTCCTAGCCCCACGGAGCGTGAGCGCACAGAGCGGTTAATTAAAACCAAGTTAAGGGAGATCATGATGCAGAAAGACTTGGAGAACATCACGTCCAAAGAGGTGAGCGGGGAGCCCGCCATCGCCCATGCTGGAACTAGCGTGCGTGAGAATACTGCGGGTGAGGAGGGTGGCTAGCGGGAGCACAGAGGGCACTGTGCAACATGGGCATTGTCCCTTTATTCACCTGGGGAAACCCGGCCTCCTTCTTCTCCTCAGATCCGCACGGAGCTGGAGATGCAGATGGTGTGCAACCTGCGGGAGTTCAAGGAGTTCATTGACAATGAAATGATCGTGATTCTTGGGCAGATGGACAGTCCCACGCAGATATTTGACCATGTCTTTCTGGTAAGCCCTTAAGGCCATGGCCCTGCAAGGTAGAATCCTTTGGTAATCACAAGATTTCTGTGTGACTGAGAACAGGCCTCTCAAGCAAATAACGCCTCTTACCGCCAGTGGGCTGATCTCTGTGTGAAGTAACATTCCCATCGGTGGAACAGTAGCTGCTCCTAGAACTCATGCATTCAGCTGATGCGTAAGGCGAGGTACTATTGGCTGAGAGCTGGCTGGTGTCTTGGACGTACTGACCCCAATGTGATCAATCCAGCCTTGCTGCAGCTCCCTTCCACAGCTCCCAGATGAGGGAAGCAAGTCTTAGCTCTGTATTTCTGCGCTCAAACCTGAGTTCATGCCCTGTTTCTACTGGCATGTAACAGTCAAATCCTAGCCCGTCTCTTCCCATACGGGAGCCTGCGTGAGGTCACCGGGGTGTACCTCTCCTTGGGAGGACACAGCAGTGACAAATAAAGCAAACTGGAACCCAGGCAGGGAAGGGTTGTAGAAGTCACAGGTGGAATTACACTTCCTGTAACAGTAAAGATCTTTTGAACTCATTTCTCAGCTGGGAACAGAGGAGCCTAACAAAGAACCCTGCAGATTATCCACTTAAGGCTGCGTAAACATTTTTCCTTTAATGTTGTGCTTACTTAACTGCCTTTCATCGCTGCCAGGGCCTGTCTACTTACCGCACCTCCAAGGACGAGTCAGCCCTCCCCTTGACTTCCCAGCCCCAGGGGATGGACCCTGGCTTTGTTGGCTTAGCGTGAGGTCTGCTCCTTTTTAAACAGAGCCACTCCTCCTTGAACTAGCCAATCCATCCCAAGCAAGGAGGCCACGTCTCTCCCTCTCTCCTGAAGCTAGCTCCGGAGGTATAATGTGGTTAAATGTGAGCGCTCCCAAGAAATTGAGTGGGTGGAGGGGAGGCAGGAACAGTTAAGCAGCAGAAGTGTCTCAAGCTAATGACTTGCTTTGCCCAGGTGGTTTCTAGTGAGAAGTTCATACAAGCTCATCAGATTAGTCAGAAGTAATCCAGGCAACTTCAGACAGCTTTTGGGACTTGGATGCAAGCAAGCCCATGCAAGAAAGGCTCCCCAGGCAGCACCCAGCAAAGTCTGTCTCTATGGCTCGCGGCAGCCAGGGACGGACGCAAGGTAGAGACCAGTAAGGTGGTGTTCAGCCAGCAATTTCATTCCTGAGCACAGTACAGCTGAGAGGCCAAGGCTGTGCCATGAAATCTCTGGACGGCTTGGTGCATCTCACTAGCAGGAGAGAGCCCTGTTAGAACCCAGGGAGGGATGAGGAAATCTGAGTAACTGTCTGGGTCTGTTAAGCGGAGCAAGCCGGGGGCGACGTGGTTCCCATGACTGGGAGGTATGAACCTGCTGCAGCTAGCGGGCTGGCTCACTTTGACGGCTTGGGCAGAGCAGAGCGCGTGTGGGCTGGCTGCTCTCGGTCGGCTAGCCAGGGGCTCCTCATGGGGCTTGTGATCTCCCTGGAGTTAGCTCAAGCACCGCTAGTTTTCTCCCCAGTCCCAGGCACCAAAGCATGGAGCTTTGTGGGGAGACGCTCGTCTTCGTAGCGTGCTGTTCAGTGCACCGGCCTGGCCTGGCCCCTGTCATCGTTTTAATGGTGTGTGTTCATTTGAGGAGAGAATCAGCTGAACTGATGTGTTTAAAAAATTACTTCCCCAAGGTTTCTACAGCACGTGCGGGAAAGGCCAGAGGACCCCATCGCAGCGCAGTAATGTATATCCCAGTGGGAATACACGGGCCTTGCTGCGAGCTGGATGTGCTGGGAAGGGTTTCATTTGCACAGCATTGTCTGGAATGGAAGAATGTCCGGGCATGTCAGAGTTACCAGCATGGCTGGATGCAGGCACCGCTGACCCTGCCCTGAGTGGGGCCGTTTTCCACCAGTTCTGCTCTGTTCAGCTCCCACTGCACAAGCAGCTTGCTCCACGGGATGGATGTCCGTCCCTTCGGGCTGGGCACACGGTCACGCAGCCACCCATGCTTTAGGGGTTGGAACCTTGCTGCTCCACTCTTATCATGGGCTGCAGAGTGTCTGGGCTTCTGAAGCAGCTGCTCGTCCATCTCCCTCATGCTGGCTTCGTTTGCCTCTCCTCATCCCGCCCCCTCCCCCGTCACTTAGCACTCCCCGTCCCCACTTTCAGTTCAGAATCTACTTTGCGGGAGGAGCAGGGGAGGAGGCAGGGGAAGCGGCCAGCTGAGGCTTCCACCTCCCTTCGCTTCTCTTAGCAACTGGCTCCCAAGGTGGCCTTCGTCCTCATTCCCACGCAATCTGTAGCATTTGGGTAGTGGACAAGCAGCTAGGCTTGGAGGCCCTGTCTGCTCTGCGGAGAGAAGCTGGTGAGATGGCGAAGCGAAAACCTGCTTCCCTGGCCTGTTTCTGTGCTCACACAGGCAAGAGAAAAAACTCATGCGGTCTTTGATGTGGGAACCCGTGTAGAGAGGGTCTCAGTGGTTTTTACACACACACTCTCTCTGTCTCTCTGCAGACAGCGTCTCCTCCATGGGGCAGAGTCAGTGGCAGGGTCTTGTGTGGGAGGGGGCTTGTCTTTATTTTTCTGAACTAGGTTTCTCAGTGGCTTTGCAGGAAACTAACTAGGGCTCTACCTGGGTCTGTCTTGCAGGGCTTCCTGTTGATTCAGGGCAGCTCTGATCGTAAAGTGAGATAAGTGTCTGCGCTTTGAGACATGAGCACCATTTTTTTTTTTCCTTTTACTGTCTATTTTCAACAAATCTCAGTTTACAGCACTGGATTGGCCAGCTACCTCCCTGCACAGCTCGCACCCGGCTGGCGGGGGCCGTCCCTCCTGGTGGTATACACTGCGCTTCACTCCTGCTGATGCTCCCTTTTTTATTTTTTGCACAGGGTTCTGAGTGGAATGCCTCCAATTTGGAAGATTTACAGAACAGAGGGTAAGCAGCTTTGAGCTGTGTAGCAGGCCCCTGCATGCAAGTTGCTGAGCATGGGTGGGAAGGCTTTGCCTTACCTAAGTCCCTGCACAACCAGATTTCCATCCCAGACCTGCTGCTGCTGTGTGCTAACCAAGGGCTTGCAAACCTAGCATAGTGACGGCGAACTGGCAAAGTAGCACCCCAAGTCCCCTATACGAAGACAGGGAAGGAAAAGGCTCCGGTAGCTCTGACCTTGACTGAAACCCACCGACGAGTGCAGGCAGTTGATGGTCACATAGCAACGGGTAACCGAAATCTGCGGTTCCCTCACCGAATAGACAGTGCAGAGCTGGTTCTCTGGGGGGGCCTTTCGTTGGGCTCCGCATGCTGCTCTCCTGGGGTGGGGTGGGATGAGACCCCGCATGCGCTGCACAGAGGCACTCCTCACCACCTGGGCAGGCAAGGGTGTGTCAAAGCAGCTGTCGCTGCCTTAGAGCAGGGGCTGCACTGAGCATCTTGCAGCTCAAAGGGGTAACGTTCCCCCTTCGTTGCTGTAAGGTTTGGGGTTAGGCGACCCATCTGTAGGCCACATCGATCCAGACAGAACATGCCGGGAAACCACTGGCTACAGCAATCTCTCTTCATCATGAGCTGAGCTTTTCAATCCTCACCACCCGACACCTGCTCCTAGCCTGGCAAAGGGCATTTTCCCCTGGAAACTCTGCTGCTGTGTCTGCTGAAACATGGAGGCTTGCAGATCTCTCATCAGTTTAGGGGCTCGGGGTGTCTTACATGTGAATACCATGTGCTTCTCTCAGCCACTCACTGCTCAGACCGGTCTGTGCTGGGGAGAAGAATCAAATCTGCCCCAACCACAGGCAGCGCCCTTCCAGTTTCTCTGGGTTCTGGGCAGCTGCAGAATATGAGGGGGTCCGATCTATGCAGCCATCAGGAGTTGCTCGCTGTGGCCTTAATTCTGAGGCTAGTCTGGTGTCTTGGATTGAAGTGAAGGGCCTGGTGTGAATCCCAGCATGAAGGTGGCTACGCCTGCTTGGACCCAGGAGAGAGGCGTATTAGGAGGGTCCCGTATTGTTGAGAGCAGGACCCTTCAGGCTAATGCCCTTACCGCCTAGTCTCCTGACACTGCTGGTAACGGGCACGATGGGAAGAGAGATTGGAAATGGGATTCTCTCTCCCCCAGGGGGATGGATTCCAGCTGGCAGGAAGAGATGAAGCTGTATTGTAGCATGTGCCAAGTGACCACTGCTGGCCCTTCTGTGCAATACAGAGCAGGCTGAATGGGCAGGCTGGCCAGTCCTGGCTCGGTTTCCATTCACAGCAGGCTGAAGCCCCTTCCACAGAGTCTAGGTTAGAAATTCTACAGCAAACCCTTAGCCTGGCCTCGCAATCAATCCCTTCCTCACTGCTTTGAAGCCTAACTCCCAGTTTGGCTTGCTCTGTGTTGTAGTCGTGTAACTCTGACTGCTTGGCTCTAAACAGATTCAAAACAAGGCAAAGCCATTTCCTTGCAGAGACGGTCTGTCCAATCTTATCTGCCCTCTGCTTCCACACAGGGTGCGGTACATTCTGAATGTGACTCGAGAAATAGATAACTTCTTCCCAGGCGTCTTTGAGTACCATAACATCCGGGTGTACGACGAGGAGGCTACAGATCTGCTGGCGTATTGGAATGACACTTACAAATTCATCTCCAAAGCCAAGTAAGTCTGCATTTAAAGAACGAACACAATACAGCAAGCTCCTAGTAATGCAATGTTTCCTTCTGGCCCTTCACTCTTTCCAACTCCCCTTTGTCCTGTGTTAGGATCGAGACATTTGCATTCTCCGTTCCCGCTGTTGCTGTGTGCAGTGGGCTTTTCTGTCTGATTACAAAAAAAGCCCATGGTAGTAAGCGGGAAAAACGCTGCTATGCGGTCGTCCCCTTGGCTGCACTGCATTTGTAGTGCCTTAGGGATGCTTCCAGGACTTCAGAAACTAAGAACCACTTGAGGTGTTAAACTTCTGTAAAATGTCAAGGGACATAGAGCCATGCAAACACAGCTGTTAATGCCAAAAGGGAATGGGGTTACTTGTTACACAGCATCCCCGCTGGCAGGTTTATGTTATAAGAGCGTTGAGGAAGCCCAAACACTCCATAGTGCTCAGCAGCGGGCAGACAGGTAACAAAGAATCTGGTCACTGTTAGAGAGAGTTCTCCTTCCCTTGTTGACATGTGGGCGAAACAAGCGTGCTGAGTTGGGAGGACAAGGCGACAGTAAAACAAGCAGAGGTTAGCAGACACCGGAAAGCAACATAACCATGAACCAAATCCAAATCATTCCCTGCGTACAAAGCAGGCAGACACTGCTCTGAATAAAACCCTCGTCCGTTAGCACTAAGATGCTTGCTAGGCCTCCTATCTGGATGGCCACTTCTGGTCTGGTAGCTGGAGGCCATTGGGTTGCCAACACATGTGCTGCTTCTCTGGGTTGTCTATAATAAGTCCAGCAGCCATCTGATTCAGGAAGACACTGGTCACAGAAGCAATTGGCATGCATTGCCAGCAAGGCTGGGATGGATTTCCAAACGAGGGACTGCCTTTAACCCTCTCTTGTGTGGGGTTTGCATCTGTCTCTTGCCCGTGCCCTAGAGCTGATGACCCGATGGACAATGGCTCCTTCTCCAGCAAATCATTAAGCCTCTCAGATTTACCCTAGCGCTATTTATAGATATACTTCTAAAGCACATCGAGCTCCTTGGTGCAATGACTTTGGACCTTGTCCTTGTCAGAAACAGTCTCCTCTCAGGAGGCACATTTTGTTCCCCACCCTGAATTCACCCGACGTTTAAAGCTAGAAGTTTGTATGAGGCAAGTTAGTTCCAGGTTGGGGCAGTTAAAGCCCTTTTGGCGCTTGTGTGCCTGTCCCACCTGGCCTTCCCACCCACCCCCGGCTTTTCTAGAATCTCACCCATTGGGGGCAGGTGCAGGGGGAGTTCTGACATTTGCAGGTTTTTGCGTAACTTGGGTTATAAAGCATGTTGAGCCAAGTCTTCACTGCAAAAGAGGTGTGGGGTTTTTGTACCTCCAGATCTCTAGGATCTTGGATGGAGATAGCCATCTGTAAAAACACACCTCTCTTTGCAGTGAGACTACAGCCCTAGTGACAGACTCCCTTGACGTAGAGGCCTGTCAGTAACTAACAAATACCTTTTTATCATGCGTATGCAAAGAACACGGGGGCAGGTCTGAACTCTGAAACCTGTACGGCGGATGTCCGTGCTGGACGAGGCAAATTACAGCCTGTGCGCCTTCGTTTGCCGCTCACACTTCGCTGAAGTAAAACCCCTGCATTGCTGGCGATAGAGCAAACCCTTCTCAAGCCAGACCAAACTCCTCACGACTAGCTCTGTACCAAGACTGCTCTGTGCAATGAACGAGAGCCAGGGATGAAAAACGACTTCATGCAGTGAGAGTCCGGAGCTGCTTGGTACATAGAAGCCCGTTGTGACAGATATTGCAACCCCATGCAGTATCTTGGGGGACCCTTTTATTCAATTTATGGATGGTTTATGCATGATTATCTTCTGCTCCTGGGGAGGGTTACCACGCCTCTCCTGGGAGCTAATAACAGTGCGGGCGATGAAGGCTAGTTGCTGAGACTGTAAACACCTCCAGAGACGTACCACCCCAGGAGGTTTGCATAGACTGGTTCAGCCTGGGTCTTTTGGAGGCCAACAAACAGGGGCTTTTGATTCAAAAAGGCTGAGTTGAAACAGACTCGTAGCCTTTGGACTTGAGCTTTGTCCAATCCCACTGAAGGGCTGGAAGGAGCTACTAGGGCAGCGTTTCTCAAATGCACCCAGCTGTTGCTTCTGGCTGTCTCGGTGTTTGCTGGCGTCCCCAGCAGGGGATCAGCCTCTGGGGGCACCATGCAGCCTCCTGGGGGCTCCAAGCAGCCCCTCCGCAGGCACGTGGGGCCAGTGTGTGTGCTCGGCTGGCTTCAGGCCCTTGGCTTCAGCCCGTGGTGGCAGGACTCGGGTTTGCAAAAATTGTCAGAGTGGCCACCAGCAAGGGTCGGTTGGCCCCACACTCTGAGGCCATCCAAAAAATTGTTCTGAGAACCCCTGTTCTAGGGCCCCCAAGGCTGATGGGCAACTCCTGCTATATTGTGTGTGTTCTCTAGGATGCTTTTCCCTTAGAATGAAAGTGCTTAGAAAGAGCTGTGTGGTAACTTGGAGCTCTCCCCTACAATGTCTGCCTCTCCTGAGTTTTTCAGAGGAGGCTTTAAAATCGTCCTTTTCCATTCCCCGCCCTAGGAAGAACGGGTCGAAATGCCTGGTGCACTGCAAGATGGGAGTCAGCCGGTCGGCCTCCACGGTGATCGCGTATGCCATGAAGGAGTACGGCTGGAACCTGGACCGAGCCTATGACCACGTGAAGGAACGGCGCACGGTCACCAAGCCCAACCCAAGCTTCATGAGGCAGCTGGAGGAGTACCAAGGGATTCTGCTGGCGAGGTGAGCTCCGGAGGCAAGGGGGGAACTGGGCCGTAAGATTTCGAGCACCAATCTGTCTCCTGCCCTGTATCAGGGGGTAGCCATGTTAGTCTGTATCTACAAAAACAACAAGGAGTCTGGTGGCACCTTAAAGACTAACAGATTTATTTGGGCATAAGCTTTTGTGGGTAAAAACCTCACTTCTTCAGAAGCGAAAGCTTATGCCCAAACAAATCTGTTAGTCTTTAAAGTGCCACCAGACTCCTTGTTGTTTTTGTCTCCTGCCCTGTGTTTCCTAAACACACAATCATTGCCCAGCCCGCTCTGGCCCAGGCTTCTAGTGAAAGGAGAACCGGAAAGTGTCTGAACCCAAGCGGATTGTGCCTCCTTCAGTACCGGTGCTGCAAAGGAGTGTGGGAAGCTGGGTGTGTCTGCTCTCACACGTCCGAAACCTCAGCTGCTGCTCATCTGTACGAAGCCACAGGGAGCTGTGCCGACAGCAGGGTGTAGCCCCGGACTGCGTGTTGTGGTCGCTGACATTCAGCCATGATCTTGTTTTTGTACCATGTGCACTGGGGTTTGGAGCCTTGGTTTAATTAAGTTTGTTTTCAGCCGTCACTGAGCCTTTCTGTCTGACCTGACCACATGGCCGGTGGCCGGCCCAGCACATTTGCAGGCAGGTGCTTGTGTTCCTGCCTCATTCAGAATTAGTGTGTGCTTGAGAGAGCTGTCTGACATGCTTCCACTTGGCTAGAAAGGAGGATCAAATTTGGTCACGGATTCCGTGACTTTAACAGAGCTCCATGACTTCTGCTTCAGCCCCGCTGGCTGCCACCCCTGCTCCCCCCCCCCCCATGCGGGGCTCGGGCTGCCACCCCACTTCCCCCCCATCCTTGTGCGGGGCTCAGGCTGCCACACCCCACCCCCCCGTGCGGGGCTCGGGCTTCTGTGACTTATGGTTTATTGCCCATGTCCTGCCCGTGAATTTTAAGTGCCCATGCCAAAATCTTAACCTTATTCACAGTATAAAGTAAGGCACAGGACACTTGAGTGGCTCCACTGGATAAATTCAGTGCTTCCCTTCGTGGGTGTGCAAGTTCATCGTTCTCTTAGGAGCGGGGGTTGGGAAGAGCGCTCCATTTGTATGGGGAGCCTTAGCCAAAGCTCCACGGGGGGGGGCGGGGGAGCTGAGTAATCTGTCCGAGCAGCCAGTGGCATGACAAGGTGTCCCAGGACTAATCTCAACTCTGAGCTAGGCACCAACAGAACCAAATGATTCCACTAGCTTTTACAGCATGGCTAAGTAGGAAACCAGTGCCCCGCTCTGCCGTCTCAGAAATACGGCCCGATCGTCGCAGCATCACAAATCCCTTTTAGAAATACACTCGCTCAATGTCTGCGATGGCTTCGAGGCTGTTTGGCTGAGGAACGGTTGCTGCAGACAGTGCGGGGAGCCCCTTTCCTCTGTAGTCTAAACATCGAGTGTTTATTCCTGGATGGCATTTTCCGCTCAGCTGGGAGGTAAGGCATGGCAGCGGGTTTAGTAACACGAGGCCTGTCAGCTGACTAGTAAAAAGACATCAATATTGCATGTTTCCTGGACATCCCCATAAAGGAGGCGTTAAGCAATGTCCTGACTTGACCTGCTGGAAGGCAAAGATACTTCGTGTTCTGCCAGACTGCAGTATTGGTGCTAGATCCCTCCTCTGCTGCAGGCTGTTTGTAGTTGGGCGCAGATTAATCCTCGGGCAGTTACCTGTGCGTTAGGACATCATCGGCTTTCCTGGCACTCGCCAGCGGGCAGCTCGGACCAGAGCCTGGAAATGTACGTGGTGGTGTTAGAAGAGCAGAGCACCACGCTGATCCGGCTGTGAGATGTTTCCTCTGTCCCGCTCTGGAAAGAGGAGCCCAGGAGTACATGCTGTCTGTCTCTCTAGGGCTTGCCATGTGGGCGAACAGAATCATACTTGGTGTGTGGCTGGTACTTCGCATCCTCAAGCCCTCTACGAATCTAGGTCACCGAGTGAGCTTGTCTGGCAGCCACTAGTACACTGGGAAGTCCAGTCAGTGAAAGCCTCTGCGTGATGAGGTCTTGATTTCTTCTTCTTTGCTCCCTGTGTGCTAGACTTGGAAAAGTTGATTTGTAACCAGCATGGGAATGCCACCTTCACTCCTGCCATGCGTGGCTCACCCTCACCTTGGATATGCAGCTGCCGCGTCTCTGCCCGCTCTGGACAGGTCTCCAGTAGAATGAGGTTATCAGTGAGGCCTTTGAGCGCACGAGGCGAACAAGTCTGGGGTGAGCTCAGTGCCACGCTGGGCAGAGCAGCAGGCAGAACCTCGGGGCACCACGCATTCCTCATGTATCTGCTTTCACCGCTCCAAAAGGCTTCTCTGCCCTCTTTCGTCACAGCTTTGGGGTCTCCCCTCGAGCGGCCCTCAGGCCTGTTTGCTGTATTAACCCAGGGCAGATCCGTGCTCCTGTGACTGCTCAGATGGTGGAGTCGAGGCTGGTGACGTTGTTGGGAAGGTGAAGGGGGCGTGGTAAGCGGGACATTGCTTTTCAGCCGTAAACACTGAGCCCCCTGGCTCTTTTTGTCATAGCAGCAGGGATGTTTAGCTCCTTGGAGCTGTCAGCCATTAGCAGCAAGGCCAGAGTCTTTCCTTCACCTCATTAAACTCTCTTCTCCCTCCTAGCAAGCTTGGGCACCGCACTGCTGCAACACCCGCTCAGACAGTGTCAGGCAGGGGCCGAGCCCAAGGGCCGTGCTGTGCCTTGCGCAGCATGAACGTTCCTTTTACCAAACCACCTGGGGCCGCCGGCCGTGGAAACAGCTACCGGAGAAAGTGACTGAACGTCAGGGCCCGAGAGTGCTCCTTCACTCTGCCCAACTCCAGCCTGAGACACGGGTGGGGGAACGAGAGACCTTCACTCCAGCTGTGCCCAGCGCCCACTTGCTCTGCTCAACCCTGAGCATGGCCTGGAATTCTGGAGACCCCCTTTTCCCCAGCCCCTTGGGCGACCATTCTGAGCGCTGGCAGCGCATCCCTGCCGGTTGGAGGGCACTCTCGTCCTCGATCCCGCCAATGGCCCGAGTCTCCCTGGGGGCCCGGGATGTGAAGGTGCAGGTCTCACTGCTGTGTCCAGTGCAAGGGAGGGATTGCTTTGAGAGCGCTAGAACTACCGGCCGAATGGAGACAGCAGACTCAACAGGGAACCCCTCGCCTCCGCCCCAAACATTTCAGTAGAACTGGGCGGCCAGACAAGGGGAGCCAGGCTGCGTGGCAGCCCGACGGCCTACGCTTGGGTTTGGGCTGTCAGCTCAAGGAAGGACGGTCCAGGGCAATAGCCTGGGACTCCAGAGATGCAGGTTCAATTCCCTGCTCTGCTAAAGACTTCTTGTGTAACCTTGGGCAAGTCACTTAGTCTCTCTGCCTCCATTTCCCCATCTGTCCAATGGGGATAACAGCAGTGCCCTGCCTCATGGGGTGTTGAGGATGAATCTGCTGAAGATTGAGAGGCACTCTGATTCTGGGGTAAGGGGAGCTGTGTAAGTACCCGAGATAGATGGGGAGCCCCTTCGAGTCTCTCCAATAATCATGCACATGCTGTGGTTACTATTCCAGAGGGCAGGATCCCCTCTCCAGCTCTCTGTAGGCAGAGGTCTGTGTTGACGCATTGATTTCTCAGCTGAAACTGTGCTGGGCGCTAGGGTGCATCTGTGGAACAAAGTAGACCAAGCAGCATAGACGTCTGTGTAGGAGAAGCACGGCCAAAGCTTTCATCCAGGTATCTTAGAAAATGGCTGTTGGTTTGCAGAAATGAATCTTGGTTTGTGGTCTTTGAACCTGCTTCTGGCACCTTGTCTCCTTGCTCAATGGGGGAGGTCCAAGGTTAAAAATTAACAGGGTGAAATCAGGCTTGGTTATTCCTGTTACCTGGGCTCAGGCTCTGCTGGAGGCAGATAAAACACTCCTGCAAACAGGTGACTTGAATTTCAAAATAAAACACACATGCAGAGTTCATGCCCCGCCTCTCTGGTGCCTGTGTGATGAACCGCCCAGAAAGCTCTGCCCCATGTGTGCCCGTAATGTCCAGACAAGGTCCAGTCACCAGCTGGGCACATTGTGCTGCGTGTTGGACTGCACACAGGAGTATAGCGAGAGACAGTCCAGGCCCCAATACATTTGTATTTAACCAGACAGTGTCCCTGAGAAGGATTTTCCAGAACCGGGGGCACAGAGACAAAGCAGTGTGCCCGAGGACATGCAGGCGGGGAGCCCTCCATGGAGCTCTGCCCTCCCGAGTCCCGGCTCATGCTGTAATCCCAACATCCTTCGTAAACAGAAGGAAAATGTGGTGACTGCCAGGAGCGGTAGTCGCTGCTTTATGTCATTGCATTAACCGATATTTGCAGACAAAATACTCTCCGTCTCCAGGGTCCGTTCCCAGTGGGAGCCAAGTACATGCATCTGACAAGCCCTTCATAGGTCTGGTCCTACCCCATTTCACACACACCGACTCTTGGTGCCTGACTGCTGGGTCTGCAATCTAATTCGGCACTGGGTTATTTTGTAAGGACCCCCAGCCGTAGGGCATTCCCCATCAGAAACGTGCAGCCTTGTTAGGCCTGTGCCGGTGTCTTAGCTAAGCAGCGTACCTGTGCTCAGCAGATCTCAGCGCGCACGCGGGCGACTAGGAGGGGAGATTGCAGAAGGGCATCCACAGACTTGGCTGGCTGCCCGCAGCGTCCTTTCGAGCTGGTGTGTGCTCTCCTCCTAGGGGGAGCTGGTGAAAGTGCAGCAAGCAGAGGAAAGGAAATCTAAAGTGCAGGGCTGGGCTGGGCATGTGTTTTCATTGGTCCGGTTCCACTTCGGAGAAATGGCCCCATTGTGTGGGCCGCGAACACAACAGTTCTCAGAACAGGTGCTGCTGATGCCGTTAGCTCGAGCGTGTGACTGCTGGGACCCTCCCGAGGATGTTTTCCAGCAGCGAGGGGGGTGGCTGTCCTGGGCCTCTGTCCTGCAAACAAGATGCTATTTTTGGCCTCCTGTAACCATGCAGGATGTCCCCAGCCCCCACCCCGCTCTGGTTTCCAAAGCTCAGTCATTTACCAGAGCCTGCCCCACGGGTGCTGGATCCCTAGGGGGGGATTCAGGCATCCTTTTGTTCTGGGGCCCCCCATCTACCCCGCTGAGCGTCCCCTCGGCTGTCGCCCTGCAGCGTGATCTCCCCTTCCAACACGTCCATTGTCTGCATCGGATAAGGGACCAAGTTGAGCAGAATTCCCTGGGGCCAGTACAAACCACTGGGGGTTCGTGCGTGTAAACGACTTACACCCCCATGCTTGTTTACACAGAGGGGTGTTCTGGGGCCCATTGCAATTGTACCCACTCCCCGCAGGGCGGAACTTGCCCCTGGGAGCAGAAAGTGCAGAGGGCAGAGGCCTGCTTTGTATTACCCCTTCCTATTGGTTGGTTTTCCTACTGTACTGTTGTCCCCTCCCCCCATGGCATACAAGCTGTTTGCCCGCCATGCTAGAGCGGTGCCAGCCACACCAACTTGGCCACTTAGGCCCAGGTGGATTCATTTTCTGACCACGTTTAATGGAAGGGACTGGTGGTTGCCGCTGAATCTGGCCCACGGGCTACCATGGAAGCGCCCTCCCCCACTTATGCCAGCCTGGGTTTGGCCCAGGGTTGTATTTTAAGCACCTGAGAGCCGCAGGTGGTGTCTGACAGTGACTAAAATGTTTCCCTTCTCCCGCAGCAAACAGCGGCATAACAAGCTGTGGCGGTCGCACTCGGACAGCGACCTCTCGGAGCACCACCAGCCCATCTGCAAACCCGGGATGGAGCTGAACAAAAAGGAGATCACCACTTCCGCAGAGCAGCTCTCCGAGCCCACGGCAAACGACAACCACCAGCCTGCATCTCCCGTCTTCTCAGTGGGGCCGCACGTGGACCGTCTGCTCCAGCAGGACACGGACGTGATCGAGGAGCTGGGTGCCAAAGAGAGGAGGATCCGTTTGGAGTTCACAGCCAGAGACTTCCGTGCCGAACAAATAGAGGATGAACTGAACCTGAACAACATCAACGGGTGTCCGGCAGGGTGCTGCTTGGATGAGTCAGAATTTCCCCTGGATAATTGCCATTCTTCTGAGGCCTTGATGCAACTTGAAGAGCCTTTGGAGATGGCCACAGCGTTCCCTGATTTGACCGTGGATGATCTAGAGACAGATGCCCTTAAAACTGACCTGAACGTGCATTTGGTACCCATGGAGGAATTCACAGCTTGTTTAAAAGACCTTCCCAGGTCGCCTGATCAGAATTCCCCAAGCCCACAGCTCAGTTCCCAGCCTGAAACCACAGACAGGATTGATTTCCTCAGTGCCCTAGAGAAGTTTGAGGAGCTGTCCCAAGAGAGCCGGTCTCACGCCTGTTCTCACTCCAAGATGGACGAGCAGGGAAGCGGAAGGAACGGGGTCTCCAAGATGTCTGTGCTGGAGGTGCTGCCAGCAGAGACTGCTGTCAATACCCAGAGAAATAACTCTGCAGGCAACTCCCCTGCAGCACCAGAAGAGTCTTCCACAGATGAGGAACAACCAAAGGTACCAGTGGCTTGCTGCTTTCCTGTGAACTGCTGTTGGGATGTTTCTGATGGCCGTAGGAGTCTCTTGCTGTATGGTTAATGCAGTGGAAAGATGGCAACATTCTGGTCTTCCAGTTAATGTGATAAACTCTTAGATGTAAAGTTTTGCATAAGGAGAGCAGCAAGGTGGTGGTAGTACAGCTACCCGAGCACGTGCCCCTAGCCTGGGAATCACATCTAGAGCAGTTATTTGTCCCCAGCATAAACACCACCAAACAGCCTGACCAAATGGGCGACGTTCTCGGGTGGAAAGCTCCAGGCCCGGGGTAGCAGGTCGGGATGGAGGGACGGCGGTAGATCGGTGGGAGCGATTGTTGGGTAGCAAAGCGGGGAGGGTCAGCACTGAGGAGCCTGGGCAGAGCTACAGGCAGTGAACCCCAAACTTGGAACAGAACTGAAGAGGGGCTGCGGATCGGGACTGAGGTGCACCGGCAGAGCTGTGTGAAGGGTTCTCAAGCCTTGGCATAGCCGGGGGGCAGGGGAGCAGCAGGTCAGGCCTGAAAGGCGTTGGCAGAGCTGTGTGTGGGGAGCCCAGCACTGGAATACAAGTGGGGGGAGCTGCAGGTCAGGATTGGGTGACTAATGCTATCGGTGGTTCGTTTTCATGAGTAATGAACCCCCACCCCAAAAATATAAACGTAATGTCTGCCGGGCAGTGCATCTGTTCAAGGGGCAAGGACACCGGTGGGAACAGGACACTGCGGTTAGGTGCCCTTTGATTGGCAGTTGTCTAGAGTCTTAATGCCATGCAGAATGAAAAAGGAAGCTAGAGCCCTTTAGAGCTAAACATCTCGTATCTTAGTGGGCTATGGCTGATCAGCAGTGGCGTGCTGGCTGCTTCTCCCAGAGCGCTCTCGCTGGTTGAGTTGTAGGTTTTATTCGACTTTCTATCTTCCACTGAGGATTTTTTAAATGTAGTACGTGCTGCAGACAGTTCTCCATTCACGACTCGGACTGCAGCTTGCCAGCAGAACGGTAACCCGTGTCCTTAGAGAGCTCAAGGGGGTTATGTCCAAGAGGATGCTTTTTATATGTAAATTGTTGACTTGTTGAATGGGATCTAGACTCTCTAACCGAAGTAGCTGAAAGGCTGATTTTATGTTCTCACCTTTCACTTGGAGAGTCGCTGCTAATGGCCGTTGAATTTGTCCCTTGTCCGATATCCGAGTGTGATAAACGTGACGTTCAGTGGTGCACCCCAGGAGACATGTGGTTGACGTAGTTTAACTCCCAGTATTCAGAATTCCTGCCTCCTTTCTCTGCTGGGCCAGCTGAAAGAGGGTGCTGGGAATCAGCCCTAGTTCTCTCTCCAGTCAGACCAGGCTGGCAGTTCTGACTGTGATCTTGGTTAATCCCAGACCTGCTTTTTCCTGGAAAACTGTTTTACTTGAATAGTTTTCTCTTCTGGTTAGTACAGCACTGGTTGCCTCCTTTCCATCTTGGGCCAAGCCTGTTTGGTCCTACCTAATATTTTAGTCCAGTACCCCCAAGGCACAATTGACAGAGTACTTACTAGTGGCCCTGTCTCTGCTCTAGCATCCCGAGCTACTCTCCAGTGGGAATTGTGGAACGTTTAGACTCCAACAAGAGCCTTTAGCGTACGGATCCGGCCTTTAGCATACGGATCCGGCCTGGTTGTTGGATTTAAAGTAATCCATAGTCCTTTTCATTCCTCTTCTGTACAGGGTGAGAACTCTCGCTCTTATTCTTATTTTCTTTTCAAATGACCTAAATTTTGCCTTCGAATGCATGTTAAGTAAGAAGCACATGGAAGTTGGGTGCCTAAATCTCCTGGCATCTAAATGCCTTAGGCCAGTGGTTGGAACGTTTTGAGACCAGAGCACCTGTGGAACTGCTCCAGTAGTGAGCATCCCAGTCTGCCTGCTTGGAGTGAGCTCCTGGTGCCCATTACGCTGCATTAGCACCGGGGCCTTTTTCTTTCTCTTGTATTTGTGTTCGTGGCAGTTCAGGCTGTCTGACTGCAGGTGTTTTGTCAGCAAGGCTGCTGTGCACTTTGTAATAAGTCTCTCTGTGTTTGCAGGACATCTCTGAACTGAGCACCATGGGCCCTCTCACAAGATCCCACTCGGAAAATGCAATCTCTGTGAAAGAAATCATAACTGAAATTGAATCCATCAACCAGGGCGTAGGACCGTGCCAGCAGAAGATGGAGGGCTCAGCCAACCATGCCCAAGCACCGAAGAGGAATACAGTACATGAGTTGTCTGTAGAGGTGGTCTGGGCATCTGAAAATAAACCTGGGAAGGCTGAGCAGAGCGAAGGCGCTTGCATTGCACAGCAGGAAACGGCAAAAGACTTTCCAAAACCAGACCAGGAAAGTGCTCCCACCTTCCAACCATCTACCTGCGTGTCCGATGTGGAAGAAAGCGATCCCGCAGAAGGCCAGCAGGAGCCTCGAGTGCAGGGTCTGAACCCTGGGTCGAAGTGGTGTCCGGGATCTGTTAAACGTGCCACCTTGGAATTTGAGGAACGCTTGAGACAGGAACAAGAGCACCAGCACGTCCCCCCCACGTGCCTGCTACCTACTCGCAAGAATTCCAAGACTGATTCTGCAGCTGCCGAGCTCGTGCCAAAGGGAAGGACTGAGGAACCATCGCGGGAGCTGGATCCTGCCCGTAGAGAGAATGAGAGCGACAAGGCTAGGGCAAAGAGCCCAGCAGCCGAGGGTGCATTGCCTCATGGCCCTGAACTGCCGGCTGACCCGCAGCTGTCCCCACCACTCGCCCCTTGCCTTGTGCAGCCGGCTCAGGAGTCGCTGCTGGCAGAGCCTGGTGCTGAGCAGGAAGTGCTCAGGACGATGGTGTCGTTGGATGGCTCTGGGGAGCCAGCCCTGCCCTGTCACCTCCCCAAGAGGATAGAAATTATCGAGTACACCCCCATGGGCACGCCCCCTGACCTCCATGAGCGTGACGGCAGCTGCGAGCAGGCCACGCTGGAGAACACTGCCGTGTTGCTTCCAGTCGATGAAAACCTGAACCCTTCAGTGTGCGCAGAGACGGCACCTGTACATCCAGACGCTCTGCCTTTGCATAACCCTTTGGTACTAGAGCACAAGGAGATCGGGCGGGCCACCTTCACCCTGGGCAGCCCCGAGGAAGAGTACGGTGCGGCACTGATTAACCTCGATACCTCTTCGTTCGTTGGCCAGGTGACGCGCTCGCCTTCAGAGGGCCTGGATGACCTTTGGCACCAACGCGTCGTTCACCTGGAGGGCATTACGGAGCACAGCACAAGCACGGACGATGAGCCAGTGGCACCAAGCAGCCTCTCAAGGAACGGGCATGTCCTGTGCGGGGCGAGTGACAGTGCCTTGATGGAGCTGAGCAACGAGGACTTGCATTTCATCAGTGACAGCACTGAAGCCATGGATGTCTCTTTCCTCCCCTGCGGCCTCCCCCACAGCTCCAACAGCCCCAGCATCAAAGACCTGAGTGAGACTCCCAGCTCAGTGAAGCAGCGTGCGAAGGAACTTGAGGCCCGGGTACGGCAAGCTGGGCTTACCACGCCGTCCCAGATGAAACGCTCGGCATCCTTAGCCAAGCTGGGCTGCCTGGAACTCTCTCAAGATGACTTAACCAAGAGGGAGTCGGCCTCTTCCCATGCCAGCCTGACCTGTCCTGACTTGCTGCCCGCCTCCCCGAGGACTGGTCAAGGCAAGCGTGGGGCATTGGCCGAGCACGGCTTGGAAGGCCCACCTGAAAAGCCTTGTGCCTCCTCTCCCCTTATTTGCCAGGATCCAAAACCCACCAAGCATTTTGTAGAGCAGCTTAAAACAACTGAGTGCATTGCCCAGAGCCAGCCGGTGGAGAGGCCGCCCGTGCAGTATGCCAAAGAGTTCTGCTCAGCTCCGCAGAGTGTGTGTCCCAGCGCAGATCCTAGATTGACTAGCTTGGAAGAGGGTCTTCCGCTGCTACAGACGCAGGTACTAGACTCTTGGCTCCCAGCTCCAAGCCTGGCTGGAGCACCTAGACATCAACACGGTAGAACTCACCCTCTGAGGAGACTAAAAAAGGCTAACGACAAAAAGCGGACAAGCAATCCGTTCTATAATACCATGTGATCCTGAGCCCTCAGCTGTGACTTCTTTTTAAACAAAACCCATGTTGTTGTGTTCATACAAGGGGCAGGTGTAATATGTAAGGAACATGCACTTTATTCGTTAATTTTATATATTTTGTCATTTTACTGTTCCTGGCGCATGTAGGTTTGGGTTGTATTTTGTGTGGGACGCTGACTGCAAAACCGTTTGTTATTTTTTTAATTATTTTTAACTCAAATAACCTCAAATATTCTTTGTTTTCAAAGAACACCTTTCATAAGTGACCATTGCTGTTGGCAGTTGGCTCATCTCTGTGTGGTGAAATCGTGAGGGTTAGGTTAGATTGGAACCAAGGCACAAATAACTTGAAGACACACACACACACAAATTGGTGCTAGCTGGGGCACTTACCGGAGTGGCAGCTGGTGTAAATATGAAGGTTGTGCCAAGATTTGTTCGTGGCTTTTTTTGATCCACTTCGAGCTAACTGGAACTCCACAACAGTGACAAATGGCTTCTGAAACTGCCTCAGTGCAAACCCGTCGGGTTGGCTTGTGCCTGTAGCCCAAAGGCAGCTGATGGCTGGGCTGCACTTTTCAGTCTCTCGCTGTGGCTCCAACTTTGGAATGCAAACTTGCCCAAAGTTGCATGGTTTGTTTCCAGGGAGTGGCTCCAATGTGACTTCCCTCCTCTCACCCCCCCCCCCCCCCAATGCATAAAGTGTCATGACCAGTGGGGTTAGAAACTTCAAACAGCAACCCCTCCCAGAACCAGCCTCTCCTCTGCTCCGAACCTGGGGCTGCCAAATTCATTTGAATTTCATAATCTAAAAGAACCCATTTTAACAGCAGCAATTGGGGGGAAAACTGACGTGTGTTCTTTTAAAACAAACAATTCTATAGGGTTTTAACCCTTTCGTTACTTGAATACTGCTGTGGGCCTTCTGAGTTAATGGCCATATCATCTGTTCACCTTTCTCTCCCCTACCCAGAGCTGTTTTTTCTAGTGCTGCCCGAGTGATTCTCCCCACACTCACATACACACTCAGCTGGCTCTCAGACCCGAAGGCTGATGTAATTGTTACATGTTTCCCCTCGCTCTGCTCTCACCTTAACACTTAACCTGGAGCAATGATTTGTCTGGAAGTTCCCTTTCCCCCCTCAGTTGTGTACATACAGTATTTATCTAGATAACTTTTGTTATTTCTTACATTGTTTTCTTGAAAGGACAAGACTGCATTCTGTAAACTGGAAAACAAAACCCCCCCCGACTCCAACTGAGTGGTGTTCATTGGCCTCTGCCCGAATGCTTGAGTGGGTTTCCTTTTGTAAGCTGTCTTCCCTCCCAGCAAGTGAGAACCCGTTGCCCGCTTCTGCCAAATGTCTCCATCCTCCTTAAGTCTTGCGAGAGCCCCTGTTGCAGGACGTTCCCCTCTTCCACTGCAGAATGGCGGGATGGTATTTCAGAGCCTCTCTGAGGTTCAGCCGGTTTTGCTCGAGAGTGAGCACAGGGCAGGGCTCAGCTGGCCCTTGGCGGCTGGTTTCCAGTGGTGCACTGCAGCACCTTTCACAAATGTCCCCTCTAGCGAATTCCAGCTCGTTTGAGCACCGACTCGCCGTCCTGCAGTGCTGGTGCTGGGCCACCAGGGGGCTGTTGGTGGGGCCTGGCATTTTGTTAACCGCGCTGGCTACGCATCCTGCCAGAACCAAAGTAACTAGCAAACCCCCTGGCGTTCTTAGCAGCTGCTCATTGCAATGGGGCTGAGCCCTGGCCAGGGCGGCGTTACAGGATCGACGGTGCTGTGCGCACACCGGTTTTGAGGGTGAGGTGAAACGGGCAATGCCCGACTCAGACAGTGCTGCGCAGTCACTGAGAGCAGAGCCCAGTTGGGTCCTGCCAGGACTCGTGGCTGGAGCAACGTCCAGCGGGGCCGGTTCTGAGCGCCAGAGTTCATCACGTAGCAGCAGCGCCTGTCCTGAGGAGCCCAGAACTTGCGAGGGGCCGTGGCTGAAACACTGGCCCAGGCAGACCGTGGGCTATGGAGCACTGGGAAGGGGCTGGGGCTGCTCTGTGAGGAGGACAATGGAAGTGCCTTGTTTGCCATCCAGCACTGGGCTTTGTGGAGTGCAAACGTACAGAGCTGCCTTAGCCAGCGCGGGCACGCGGCCTGCCAACAAACCCACAGTTGGCTTGCAGGAAGAGTCCCCGCGGGAGGACGGAAAGGGGGATTGAAGAGAAGTGGGGGCTCAGGAATCTTGCCGCAGGACTCTGCTTCTTCACAGAGCTGGCACCTGCTCCTTCCCCGTGTTCTGTGGGAGTGCTGGGCACCCATGGCTCGAGCGTGGCACGGCTATTCTGGCTGGACCACATGAAGCCGTCGGCCTGTTCGCAGCACCGGGATGCTAGGCCAGAATCCGCTCACCCATTGCTCTAGTCCAGCCCGGCTCTGGCATGCCTGAGTGAGCAGTGACTTCTCCACCCGCTGCTGGCTTATGGCTGGAGGGTGAGATCTGGGAGCCTGTCATGGTTACAGCGTGGCTTGGCCAAGACGCCCCAGGTGATCAGTCTGGGAACTGACGCAGGTGCTGTCCTGGCTGAGAGGATGCAGCAGCATGCCCAGTCCCCTCCGCCGCTGTGGGGGCTTGTGACAAATGTTTAAAGAACCATGAAGGGATTTCTGTACAAAGCCGCCATTCTGCTGATCTCTTGCAAAGTTCTTGGAGGATACACTGTTTACATTGTGCCCCTGACTCCTGGACAATATCTCTGCCCCTGAGCTCCGGCTGTATTGTCAATTGCCTGCCGTGCGAGCCTTGCACGGAGGGTGCCATGGGGTTCGGTCCTCCCGGATCGTGTGTGCACGTGCGTGAAACGTGAACTGGTCTGTTGCACTCATTGATGCGTACGTAGCTTTCTTTGAGCCCATCAAGAAAATGTGTAAAAAATCCCCTTCTGCTCAGTCGTGGCCTATTCCAAGTGCACATCCGAATGCCGAGGTCAGCCCTGGGTCTGGTTCCCTGCTTCATTTCAGCAGGGTGGGATTTAGCTCCGTGTTGCTCCTGGCACACCTCAGGCTTCCCTCCAGACGACAGCCGAGATCAGGACGTGGGTTTTAAACCGGTACACGCTTGTCTAGAGCCTGAGCTCCCCTCCCTCCCCCCCCATGCACATGCCCAGGGGCAGTAACAACGCCCCCAGCCTGTCGTTTCAGCTTCCTTGTGGTGCACAGCCTGTCTGGGAGTGGGGTGCATGTCGCTTCCCCCTATGGTGAGTGACCCAGCTCAACAGAGTGCCACATCCCTTTCCCGAAGGAAGACCTGCAGGAGCCTGCCTGGTGTGAGAGACAGGAGGGGGGCCAAGGCTTAACCCCTCACAGCTGGCAGAGGTCCCCCCACACACACACGCTGGGAGGCTGGTGCTGGGCCGGAGGCTAGAGCTCAGCCCATGCACATCTAGATCCTTGCTCGGCTCTGACCCACGTGCCGGTGCCTTTTGGGTTTGTTTTTTTCCCTACAACTGTGACTTCCGTGCATTGGTTTGTAGGAACTGTTCTTGCTCCAGAATTCACAGCCAGGCAGGCTCCCTCGCAGGGGCCCTGCAGCACCTGTTCCAGAGACAGCTGGAAACGGAGTTCCGGACTGGGGGGGGGGCACTTCATCTTGTACCCTCCCCTGATCTTCCACCGCCACTGGGATGTTCCCACTGGTCCCAGACTCGTACCCACGTGCTTGGCTGTTTGGAAATGTGAACTCGTGCACTGATGTGCACATCCAATGTTCTTGTTACTGAATAAATTTTTATTTTGAGATGAAGCATGTGGGTGCCTCAGTTTCCTGGGGGGCGGGGGGGAAGGAGACAGGGCTGGTACTGTGGGGGGTTCATGGGACTCAAACGTGAGCCATCTTGCTCGCAGCGCGGGCGGGAGTGGTGAGCATGAGCAGGGTGCTGTTAGCCAGGCACTCCCAGGCTGACCTGGTACGTGACAGCCCGTGTTCGTCTCACCTCCTGGCTAACCCAGGCTGTGGGATTTCGTCCGGTTGCTCCTGAGTTAAGGTCACGTGACCTGCGCTGGCTAAAGCAGATCTCCTAGGGGAGGGAGGCAGCAAGAGACGGGCTTGGCAGCTTGCTCCACGGGTTCCTTGCCCTCTGCTGTGGGGAAAAAATGCAAAGGATCACGTGGCTCATGGGGACTCGGTCAAGCTAGGGGTGGGGGTCTCTAGCACCACGATCAGCTGTGATTGGCAGGAGTCCTGGGAGCAGGGGCAGCCAGCATTAAGTGCTTTTGAAACATGCCCTTATCCCCATCTCCCCTCCCCACCTCCTGGGAAATCCTTGGGTGTAACCTGGGCCCCGAGAAGGAGAATCTGGCCCTCTGCTGTGGGTCCTGCCTGCCCTTGCCTAGGCCATGGGGGAGGTGCCCAGCACAGGAACCGCTCCAGCCAAACTCCTGTCCCCTCTCCGCATTGCTCTGCACCTAAGGCACCCCTCGGAGCTAAGCCAGGGCAGGCCTGGTCACTGCTGGGATGGGAGGCCCCCAAGGAGCAGTCGTCCTTAACGCCGCAGGAAGCGGGGGTGGTGGTTTCAGTCGGTGGTGTTTTCTCAATCCAACACCGAACTAGCATCCCCCAAGCTGCGCTGGGAGAGCTGGTCACGGAAGGATCCCCGGCATCCTGGCCCTGGCTATTACGACTTGCACATTTCTTCCGAACCTGCAGCTGGGCGAGGTACTTCCCTTCCCTGGGAGCTTGGGGCAGCCCTGCTAGCCGGGCAGCCCTGCTAGCCAGGCAGCCAGCTGCTCTGAGCTGCGTGCGCGGGGGGATCCGGCAGGTGAAATGCACCAGGCAGCTATCTTGCATGCTTAGGGTTTAAATGAGAGAGGATCACCCCCACCCCCCAATTTCCTGATCCATCCTGCAGGGATGAGGTATTTATCCAGGCACGTTCGGATTCCCTTGTTAGCTGGGGCGCGGCTGGCACTTGGAGCAGCCCACGGAGGGGTCTGGCTTCTGCAGCTTGTCCAAAGGCAGCGACTGGGCTAGTGGGTCGAAGGGGAAGAGGAGGGAGCTGAAGGGAATAGTGGTTAAACTGAACTATTCTACTCAAAGGCGTAAGAAGTACTGAGGTGCTGTTGAAGGTTGGGCAGGGCCTCCATTAGGGGCCGGGCCAGGCCTGGTGGGATCCGGACTAGCATACCAAGCAGCAGGACTGGGATTCTAGCTGTAAGAGCAAAATGCATCCCCAGCAAATCACACATGGGCGACCTTCCCCGTCTTCCTCCTTTCCCTGGTCCCTAGGCCCCGGCCTCTGTCCTCACATTTGTCCTCCAGGTGCCCTACAGCCAGGGCTACAGCAGCCCATTCCACAGCCTCCAGCAGCAAAACACCCACCAACTCCTTTTCTGGGATATCCGCTTAATCCAAAGCTCCTGGCCTGGCCTCCTCTAAGTCTGTCCGCCCCGCCGAGAGTGCAAAGCTGAGGGGCTGCTGCCCCTGCCCTATTCCCTGCTGTACGTGGCCTAGAACACAGCTGTGGGCCGGTCTCACCTGCGGGCCGGTCTCACCTGCGGCTGTGCGAGAGGACGGTGGGTTCGATACCAGCTGGCCTAGGCAAGAGGCCGCAGCTGAGAAAGAACCTCTCAGGCCTGGAGCAAGATCTGGGCAAGGGCAGGGAGCGGCTTCTCCCACTGCAGAGCATTGGATGTCAGCCTGTGTCTGATCTTGGCCAAGTTCCTCCGGCAGCAGAGGGCACAGGCATGTCCCCGTTATCCACCCCAACGAGACTCTGCTGCGCAGCGCTAATGCAGCCCAAGCCGCCATGGACACAAGGGGAGGAAACGCCAGGAGCGTTGGCCTGCTTGGACCAGGAGCTCTCCAGCGGGGATGGCGCAGGCTGCAGGCAGAGAGACCAAAGGTGAGCAGGTTGGGGAGGGAGATCAGTCAGCATTCCCGCCTTACTCTTGGGGCCAGCCTCCATCCAATGCCCCAGGCACATACATCTGGCCTGGGCTCTGCTGCCCCAGGAAGGCCGAGAGACAGAGGCACCCTAGCCCCATGGAGAAAACCTTCCCCTGTTAGCAAGGAAAAACCCAGAACTAGGGCGTGAGGGGGGAGGTGATAATATAAAGTAACATCCAATAGAACAAATTCACTACACTAGAAAGCAGCATCCCCCCCCCCCTCAGCGGGGGGGACACTAAATCACCAGCACAGTAAAAGATTTCCAACAACCCTCTGGCACCCCAACGGGCATCAGCCCCTCCTCCAGCATCAGCCGTCACCCTCCTCTTTGCCGCTGCGCCTCCTTCCAGTGGGTCCACAGACGAGCACCAGCTCCTCACCTGCAAGGCCAAACCCCTTCCCCAGCCACCCAAACTGCCATCCCTCCGTCCCCTGGCCAACATGCCCAGCCTGACGCTCCCTGCCACCAGCCAGGCATGGTCCAGCTTCCTCAGCAAATCCCCTTTTTACCCAGCACCGTCTCTTCTGTCTGCTGCCCCCTTGGGGCAGATCCCGAGCCCCCTCCCCAGAGCCAGCTACCTTCTCACTGGCCGTCTCTCCCTGCAGGACGCCGGGCGATTCTGCTGCACCAGGTGCTAATGCCAGGGCCAGAGTGCCTGCAGCGGCTGGAGAACAGGCGGTGCAGAGGAGAGCCATGGGATGGAAGGGAGTGGCTGGGCTGAGCTGGCTCCAAACTCAATCCCTTGTGGCCAGAGCGGAGGTGGCAGAGGGGCCGTGGTCAGGGCTTTCCCATGGTGTCCTGTCCTCTCACCTGCTCCCTGAGCACCAGGCTGGCATTGGGGGGATGTTCCTACCTCCCGCAGTGCTGCGCTGACCCTGGGACCTACGGCCTGCCTGGGCCAGCAAGAGTCAGAGCAGGCTGAAGCCGAGGTGCTGGGCACCACCAGCATTTCTCGGAGCCTAGGCGTCCGCATGGACAATCTGGGAGACAGAGGGGTGGTTCCCATGGAGTCAGGGTGCTCATGTCCCCGCTGGCCTGTGGGGCACCTCTGTGGTAGCCACCCGCTGCAGGGTCAGCAGAGAGGGCAAAGGGCAGCGTGCACAGATGGGGCCAGGGCAGGCCCAGGCGCTGCCTCCACCCCATGGTCCCCTTGCCCCTACCGAGTGGTGGCTCGGGGTCTCTGCCCTCGTCCCTCGAGGGCTGGCACAGCTCCTGAGGTGACCGTGCCCTCCACCAGCAGTGCCGGCCAGGGCCAGGTGCTGGGAGTGGGAGGGTTTGGGGCTGTGCCCGTCCTGTCTCGCTTCTACTCACCCAGTCCCCAGGCAGCTCCATTCGGTGCCCTTGTAGGGCCCTTGCCGCTCTTGGAGCCAGGGCATTGCTTCCCTCGTTGGCTGGCCAGAGCCTCTTAATCCCCCGGGGGCGGCTGCAGGCCCTGCAGGGGGCTGGGCCTGCTGTGCTGAGGGTTTGCTGGTGTGCAGGAAAGGTTACCACAACACGCTGCTGACTGCAGCTTTGCTCTTGGGCTGCAGCCAAGCAGAGACCGAGCCCCCGTAGCATCAGGCTCTCCCAGAATGCCTTGCGCTGGTGGCATTTGGCACCGGGGCCCTGGCCAAGGGCTCTGGCTGGACTGTGTCCAGCAGGGGCTGGCTGCTGCCCGCGGGACCTGAGGCCTGTTCCTTCCCCCCCAGCCCCTGTGAGCCAGAGTTGTCCTAACGACGTTGCATTTTCCCAGCAGGTTCAGAGTCCCGGCTCATCCCGCATAGTGCCCAGCCCAGCGCAGGGCAGCACTGCCAGCGAGAGGCCCTGGAAGCAGGACACCTGGGCTCTGTTCCTGCCTCTGCTGCTTGTCCCTGGGCCCGTCCCGGCTCTGCTCTGAGCCTCCATTCACTCCCCACTCTTGGCCTTGTCTGTCTGGGCTTGAGAGTCGCCCGCCTCCTCGGGGGCTCTAGGAGCTGCCCTCGTGGGCTGGTACACGCTGTGCCTGCTACGCGGTCCAGGCCGTGGGCTGGCTGTGATGGTGCACATGCTCTCTGGTGCCTCGCGGGCGGGCTTGGCTGCTGGGGTGGGACCCACAGATGAGTTGGCCCATCACAGGTGCTGACAGCCAGTGCCAGGCTGTCCCTCACCCCTCCCTGCGAGGAGCTGCAGCAACCAGCAAAATTCCTGCTTTGCAGCTGCTGCGGTCACCCCAACACTGCTGTGTGAAGGGGGGGTGGCTGCTCCCCATATCCCCCCCCACTCCCAGAGCAATCCCTCCCCTCCCGCTGGGGGTTGGGACACCCCCCCGTAGGGTCAAGATGCTGCCCCTTCACCTCTGGGTGCTCAGCCTGCTGGAGCCAGCAGGGGACGTGCCAGGCTACGGGACCCCCGCACCGCATGTGCCCTGATGCAGCGGTGCCCGGCGGTTGGAGCAGAGAGGGGGAGATGGGGCTGTGGGGCTTTATCCCTGCCAGCCACTGGCTCCCACGTGACCCTGTCACACTCCCCGTGCCTCAGTTTCCCTATGCGTGATGGGGGCAACAGTGGCCTCTGTGGGGGTGGGAGGGTGAATTCGTTACTGTCCGACGTGCGTGGCCCCTCGTGGCTGCCTGTTGTGGCACCTAGCTGAGAGCTTGCTGTGACCTGTCTGTCCATCCAGCCTCGCACTCTGCGGTGAGCTCCAGCGGTCGGGGGGTCCCGCTAGTCAATGCGGGTGCGGCAGCCCACAAGCCACCATGGCGGCCCATCAGCTGGCTGTACAATGATTGCGCTGGCCCCACTCAGACTAGCGGGGAGACCAGCAGTTTGCTCTTAGGTTTCTCCAATGGATTGTTTTGGTGACACCCCAACCCTCCGAGCGGGGCCAGCCAGGCAGAAATACCCACCCCTCTGTCTTCCTGAGCCCCTACTCCAACAGGCGCCTGTCTTCTCCCCCCCCCCCCCATAGCTGCTGGGCGCTGCCAGGCCTGCCTGCCAGAAGGGGAGAGGCCCCCTGTGGCGCTGCCTAGGTCACTGGGGGGCCAGCCCTTTCCCTGGGGCGGGGGGGCAAGAGGGGGCAGGAGGGGGCAGCCCTTTCCCTGGGATTTGGGGGGCAGCCCTTCCCCAGGGGCGGGGCAGCAGCTGGTGCCCGCCGGCCCCTCCCCCGGCCAGGGGCCCTGCCCCCCCCCCCCGCAGCTGTCGCTCCCCGGCCCGGCCGCACGTGGCTGGCAGCAGCTGCCGCGGGCTGGGCCGGCTGGAGCCGCACGAAGCGTTTCGTCCATTTCCGCCCCGCAGCCCGCGAGCCCGAGACGAGCCGCCCCGGCGGGCCGGGCAAAGCAGCCGAGCTCGCCCCGGAGCAGGTGAGGGGCCCCGGCCCGGCCGGCGCCGCACGGGGCCGGGATGCTGGGGAGCGGGGGGTGCTGCCAGCCCGTGTCCCGGGCAGCCCGGTGCTGGCTGGGCGGGGGGATCCCGGCTCGCGGGGTCCCCCCGGCCCGGCCCGGCCCGGCCCGGCTGGCAGAGATGTGCCTATATTAGGAAAGTGACCCCGGCTCGTCCTGCCGCCGCCGCCGCCGCGTCTCCTTCTTTAGCTGCTGCAGCGTCCGCGGTGTCACGGGCGGGGGCCGCGGCTCCCTGGGGCGCTGCTGGGGCGGGGTGTGGGGCCAGCCCCGGGCCCCTCTCCCGGGGGCAGGCGGGGCTTTGCATTGGGAGCGTGGCACAGAATAACCGACGTGCCCCCCCCATCCTGCCCGGGCCCCCCAGCGGGGTGTGCTGGGGATGCCGGGGGTCTGGGCCTGGCCCCCCAGCGGGGTCCGTGCGGGCAGGTGCGGCCCCCAGGGCTGTGCTCAGCGGGGAGGAGGAAGGGGGGCTGGGTGCCTGGGGTGACCCCAGAATCCCGCCGCTGCTCTGGGGGGCAGAGCAGAGCCCCCCCGAGTGGCGCCCGCTGGGGGATGCTGCTCAGCTCTGCCCCCCAGCCTTGGTCGGGTGAGGTGCCCCCCGGGGCCGAGGGGGAGGCCGAGCCTGGGGGGAAGATGGGCTAGATTCCCCCAGGCCTCTGGCCACACTGCTGACAGGAGAACCAATGAACCGCAGCAAGCCAAAGGTTTCAATTCCTGGCCCTGCCACTGGCCTGCTGGGTGACCTTGGGCAAGTCGCGTCCCTCCCCTTGCCTCAGTTTCCCCACCTGTGAAGCGGGGTGACGTGGGGCAGCGGGCTGGCACTAGGAGCTCCTAGGCTGCTGGGCGCTTGTGGAAGGCTGTGTTCGTTATCTGCTCTAACGTGGCTCAGCGTCTCTGAGAGGTTTATTCCTCTGGGCGCGGAGTGGAGGAGATGGGAAGGGGGCAGGCAGAGAGCCCCAACGCGGCGTGACAGGGCAGGGGCTGAGAGCAATGTCCGATTTTATGGCTGCCCCTAGCCCAGGGGTTGGCCTGTTGCACGGATTAGCCTTGGGGGAGAACGCCAGCCCCCCAGGGGTTGCAGCGTTCAGAGGGGCAGGTGCCCATAGAGCCTGGCAGCAGATGGCTTCCAGGTTCCCTCCTTCCCTCGGGGATGGGATGTGGCAAAGCCATGGCAGGCCATGAGGAGGGCCAGGTGGGTGAGTACGCTGGCACGCCAAGACAGGCTCCGTGCTCTCAGACTCATGCAGAGAGACCTCCCCTTAGGCTGCCCTCCCCCCACTTTGTACCCTCTTCCGCCCCGGCAGTCCCTGTTGTGTTTGGTTACGTGGCGGTTGCACCCGGAGCCCGCCTGTGCCAGGTGCTGTACTAACACAGCCCAGACAGCTTACAGGCGAGTGGCCACCTTCCCAGCCCTCTCAGCCCCCCACCATGGGGGCCAATGGCCCCTGTAGGCTACTGCATGTCTCAGCTGCCCCCTGCCCTGCTCTCTGCACGGCTCACCCTCATCACCGCAGTGTCAGAGCGCCGTCCAGCGACAGCACGTGCTTCCTTCGGGGAGAGCTGCGTGAGCAAGGGAGCAGCTTGTTCCTCCCCTCCCCATACAGCCACGCTGCTCCGGATTTGGGTCAGAGAAGGCCAATGGGAGCAGGACCCCTGGGGAGGTTTGGGGTGGCCCTGAGTTCCTGGGGGTCCGGGACCGGCCCCGTGGGATGCTCTGTTTGCTGCCCAGCTGGGCTCTGCTCCGGTGATAGAAAGTTCCACGGGCCTGAGGGGTGGAGTTATGGAGCTCGGTCCCCAGCCCGGAGCCATAGACCCCTCTAGATACCCTGAGCCCAGGCCGCTGAGCGCCTCGAAGACCAGGCCCGAGACTCTGCCCTTGACTCTGTTCTACGGGAGGCCAGCCATAGGCACCGACTTCTACTTTCCCCCATGGGTGCTGCGTCCTGAGGCCCTGCCCCCACTCCACCCCTTCCCCCAGGGCCCCACCCTCGCTCCACTTTTTCCCTCCCCCGTCGGTCCCCTTTCCCTCAGCCCCACCCTCACTCCTTCCCCTCCCCAAGGCCCCCGCCTGCTCACTGCTCTCTGCCCTCCCCCAAGTCCAGCTGGTGGGTGCTGAGCACCCACTATTTTGTTTCCTTGGGTGTTCCCGCACCCACAGAATCAGTGCCAATGAGGCCAGCGCAGGGTGCAGGACCATACACTTGCTGAGGAGACGTGCTGCAGCCCAGAGCCACAGGGGCCTTCCAACATCACGGTGCTGCTGATGCTTCCCATCGGGGGCAGCATTGGGGCCCCCCCCCCCGGGGAATGGCTGGGGGGGCAGCATTGTCACGGTCACAGTTGCCAGGATGGCAGTGATGCTCCGCAGCTGCGCCCACCCAGGCAAGGGGGCCCCCCTTTCCTTCCCCCATGACCCTGGGCTCTCTGGACCCAGAACTCTTTGGGTGGGAAACCATCTACCCACCGCGCACATGTAGCCACCTCTGAAGGCTAATGTGGTGGCTGTTTAATGCCTGCACAGCAATGCTGCCACCAGTTTGGGGCAGGAAGTGAGGCAAAATCTCTGATCCAACAGGCTGCGGGGGCCTGGTGGTAGGGAGTCTGAATGGCATTGCTTGATCAGGGCTGGGGTTTGGCCAGGGCAGTGGCCGCGGGACCATGGGGGCGATGGGCTGACCCAGGGCAGTAGGGATCCAGAGTCCCATCGTCCCATGGGGCTGCACCTGCTCTCTGGGCTGGGCTCCGCTCTGTCCCAGGAGAGAGGCAGGGTCGGGGGAAGCAGAGCTCCACTAGCCCCAGGAGGGATGCTCCCGCCCTGCTCCCTTCTGCCTGGCTCCCCAGCGTCTCTCTCAGCTCCAGGTGTTGCCTCTGTGGGGGGGCGCTTGCTCGCAGAGCTCCTGCTGCAGCTGGGATGGGGGGCTGGCACTTTGGGAACTCCCCAGTCCTGCCCTGCTGCAGGCTGCCTCCCAGCACCTGCTCTGCGGGGTGTCCCCCGCCATGGGGCACAGACGCCAAGCAGCCCCTTCACCCCGCTCACTTGCTGTCTCCAGCCAGATCCTCTGAGCTGCCTGGGGAGGAGAGAGGCTGGAATCCACGTTCAGAGAGAGCTCCTTCATGGACCCCAAACCAGCTCCCCAGCTAGTCCGGCCCTGGGCTCCCCCACAGCTCTGCCGGGTGGGCGCCCACAGGGGCCTGCTGTGTCCTGGTGACTAGAGGCAGGTGGATGGCTGGGGAGGCCAGGCAGGGCGGGGACTGGGCTGACGGTACTGGGGGCCTGCTCCCTCGCTGACCCCCCCATCTCCCGCCAGCCATGAGCCGCAGGGTGGTGCGCCAGAGTAAGTTCCGGCACGTCTTCGGGCAGCCGGTGAAGGCCGACCAGATGTACGAGGACATCCGGGTGTCCAAGGTGACGTGGGACAGCTCCTTCTGCGCCGTCAACCCCAAGTTCGTGGCCATCATCGTGGAGTCCGGCGGCGGAGGGGCCTTCATGGTGCTGCCCTTGGCCAAGGTGAGTGAGTGGCTGGTGTGGGCAGGCCAGGAGGAGGAGGGAGCCTGGGGGCGGGTTAACCCTCTGGCTCGCTGGGCTCCCCGCAGTCGGGCGCTGGTGGAGATGGCCGGGTGCTGTATAGTGCTCCGGGCTGCTGGGGGAAGGGGACGGCAGTCGCCAGGGCCCATGCGGGGCAGGCCGTGGGGCGGGGCGTGTTTCTGTGTGAAGCCCCAGCCGGCATGGTGGCCCCTGGCTGGCAGAGCCAAGCAGGAGCAACAGGGCAAGGAGAAGGGAGCGGTGAGTTCCCCGAAGCAGCACTGGGCCATGGCCCCCTCTGCGTTGGCAGCCGGACTCGGCCGCGTGTGAGCCCAGCTGGCCTGGCTGGGGATGGTGCCGGGTTGTGGGGGGCATCTGCCAGCCCCTCCCCCCAGTCTGGCACGCGGGAGCAGCTGCCCGGCCTTGCCAGGCCTTTGTTGCAGTCTCGGGCCTGGAGCTGGGAGAGTCCTAGCGTGTTGCCATGGTAACGGGGCTGGGTTGGTCTGAATTCCCAGCGCGGGCTGCCCGGTTCTCGGGCTCCTGCCGGACGGGCCATCCCTGCCCCGGCCTCTCCTGAGCGCAGGCATGGGGGCAGCCGGCCGGGCACAGGCAGCACTTTGTGACGCCCGGCCCCTGGGGCTGTGGGGCCATGGCCAGGAGAACAAAGCCCAGCTCCCGGCTCCTCACAGCAGCCCCACGCTGCCAAGAGCTGCCAGCCCCAGGACTGGGCCAGGTTGATGTGCTGTGCTTGGGGCTGGTTAGGGGCCCGCGGCAGAGCCCGGCTGTGGGGTTTTCCCTACGCAGGGCGTGGGTGGGTTCTACCCTCGCCCCTCTGGCACAAGCTCGCAGGCGAAGGGGAGTTAGCAGCTGGGCTCCCGGCTCCTCTGGTGCTGGGTCAGCCTGGCCACGCTGGCCGAGTGGGGTTTATTAACAAGGGAACCGCCCGCCTCCCCACAGCGCATGGGGCAGCTCTCGAGGAGCCAGCGGGCAGCAGCTGCCATGCTGTGGGGCGCCTGCAGGCTCCCTCCCAGAGCACGGTGCCCTTTCCCAGCCAGCCACTCTGAACCCCCTCGTGTCCGCTGGTGGGCTCGGGCCCCGCACCTCTGGCTACAGCCTCGGCCATTGGAGAGTGACTGGCCCTGGCAGGGCATGCTGCCCCGGGGGTGTGACCGGCGCTGGGGCAGGTAGCGGCAGGAGTGTTGGGCAGCTGGCACCCAGCACCAGGGGCTGCTCAGGGAATGAATTGTCTCTGGGGATTGGCTTGTTTTGCAGCTGCAGAAAGAGGTGTGTGTGACCTGCCCTGGGGGGTGGGGGGTGCCTCCGGGCCCAGGGTCGGGCAGCTCCATGGCTCTTGTAGCCAGCCCCCATCCAGGCACCATGAGCGAGCAGACAGGAGCTGCCGGTGAGTCAAGAGGACTGGGGAGGTGCATCCTGTGCTGCCTTCCTCCTGGGGGGCCCGGGGGAGCAGGCCGGAAGCCTGGCTGGGAGATAGGAGGAGGAGCAGAGAGGGTGGGGCAGGATTTTGGGTCACCCCCTCCCCCCGGCTCTTGCTAGCCCTCGAGCAATGCCGGAGGCAGCCAGACTGCAGCAGGGCCTGTCGGTGGGGTAGGTGGATGGGCTACTGCTGGGAGTGGGCATCGGGCTAAGCAGTGGGGCTATAGAACGGGGCCTGATCCTGCCCTGGCCCTGAGCGCGGGGGTCTGTCCCAGAAGTTCTGGGATGTTTTACTCTGGTAAGATCATTGTCCTGCTCCTGCTGCCCCCCACCTCCCCGGGCTACAAGCCTTTCTCAGCTCCAGCTATTATCCTCTCTGCCGTATTCACTCCGTCCTGTCTGGTCCCCAGCACTACCCCGTCCACCTGCCCATCTCCTGCCTCCGGGCCCACTCCCCTCCTCCCCCTCCCGTGCTCACCAGCCTTTCTGGGCCTTGGGGAGTCCATTTACCAGCACCTACGGGTTGTGACCTTGACCTGGCTGCCCCCCACCCACACTGGGCTGCCCGTGGCCAGGCGGACTCCGGGCAGAGATGGATTGGAGCAGTTGTCCGGCGCGGGGAGGCTGTGCTCACAATAACATGTGACTCATACTGGGAACAATCGAGGGGACAGCAGGAAACCACGGGGTCACTGTTTCCACAGCTCGAGTTTCCAGCTGGACAGCGCTGCCCTGGTGTGTGCAGTTCGCTGGCCTGGGGAGGGGCACAGGAAGGGGCAGGCAGATCAGAGGCTGCTTGTGGGGGGCTCCTTCCTAAGGCCTAGCGAGGGGACAGGACTGTCCCACAGTCACATGGCGAGTCAGTGCCAGAGCTGGGCTTAGAACCCAGGAGTCCTGAGTCCAAGCCCCCGCCCGCTTGGGAGGAGGCGTGGCCTGCTGGGGACTGTCAGTTCCCATTCCTGGGTTCCATTCCCCGCTCTGCTACTGACTCACTGCAGGGCCTTGGGGAAGGCTCGTCCCCTACCTTGTGCCTCGGTTTCCCATCTGTGCAGTGCGGGTGATACTGCTTCGAGCAGCACTCTGAGGTCTACGGGCTGAGAAGGAGCTGTGGCCAGGCTCTGAGTGACAAACCTGGGCCTGCCCTGTGGGAGCCGGGTGCCCCCTGTCTGCCAGGGGACGAGGGTGTTGGGGGTCAGTGAGTGTATAGGAGATGCTGAGGGAGGGCGACTCAAGCTGCGGGGCCCAGCCAGGCCCTAGCCCTTCTGCCGAGGGTGCGATTAGTGCTGAGGACGCTAGTCGTGTGGGGACATGGGCACCTGTCCCACTGGGATCCGTGCTGACACCCCCCAGCTCAGTCACTGGAGTCCCCCTCCCCTCGACGAGTCCCGGAGCTGGGCCCAGGGCACGGTGAGAGGGGCCAACGTACTGCAGCTGGTAGCCTGGCTAGGGGAGGAGGCTGTGCTCCGCCCAGCTCCCTCTGCCCAGCGCTGGCTGCCCATGGACGTGGCCCCAGTACCAGCAGTTGCGGGGCCGGGCAGCTCGGTGCCCCTTGCGGGCAGGGCAGAGCACGATGGGGCACTGGCTGTGGGGCAGGGGTGAGAGGCACAGGACGCTGTCAGCTGGCCCCTGCTCACTACCCTGCCTGTGTGTTCCAGACAGGGCGTGTGGATAAGAACCATCCCCTGGTGACCGGGCACACGGCGCCCGTGCTGGACATCGACTGGTGCCCTCACAACGACAACGTCATTGCCAGCGCCTCCGAGGACACCACGGTCATGGTATGGGGGCCGGGCCTGGGGCTGAGCTCAGGGCCTCTCATGGGGCGGGGGGTTCGGGGGGCATGGGGAGCATGGGCTGGGGGGACAGTACTGGAGGGGAGGGTGCTGTGGGGGGGAAGGGGTGGGCATGCTTTGGGGGTGACAAGGTCAGTTTTGGGGGCTGAGGGTGTTGCGGGGGGTGAATGCATTGGAGAGGTGCTGCAGGAATATGCATGTGAGGCTGCTGCAGTGGGGGCCAGGTGGCTGGGGGGCTGCAGCAAGGGGGGTTGGGGGGCTGCAGTGGGGGCCAGGTGGCTGGGGGGGCTGCAGCAAGGGGGGTTGGGGGGCTGCAGTGGGGGCCAGGTGGCTGGGGGGGGGCTGCAGCAAGGGGGGCCAAGTGGGGGCCAAGTGGCTGGGGGGCAGTGCTCTGGCTCAGTGCTGTTCCTTTTGCAATCACTGGAAGTGTGGGGGCTATTTTTAGCCGGGTGGCACGTGCCGGTGCTGGTGCCTGCCGGTGTGGGTGACGCAGCGCTCACTGCCTGACTCAGCACCTAAGAATAGCCGCATGGGAGGTAGTGCTGGGGCAGGGGGAAGATCCGGAGGGGGGGCCTGTGGCTCCCCCTTGTCGCTAGCAGGCGGCCACAGGAGCGGCAGAAGCGCTCCCAGTGCAGCCGGCTGCTCCTGGGGGGGTGGGGGGCAGCCGGAAATAGGAGACCCAGGGGCTGGGCAGACAGCGTCAGCTCCTCAGACAGGCCAGGCTGGGGTCCAGCCCTCCTCACCCCAACACCCCAGGGCAATGCTAGCGAAGGGAGTGCATAGCAAGGCCGGTCCCTGGGTTCCTTCCCCATGTGCTCCCATTCCCTTTCACAGCGAGCGCTGCCCGCTGGGCTCTTGGGGCACTCCCTGCCGAGGGGGGGCAGGTAGTGGGGGGCCCAGGCCATGTCTTTGGGGACACTGAGTGCCCTCTCTGCCTGGGGCTCAGGCATGGGTCCCTCTCTCCACAGCTGCCCGGGACAGGGTGACGTGCCAGAGGATTAAGGGAGAAGTAAATTGGCTCTGGGGCTCTTAGCCGCTTACAGCTCCTGAGCCCATAAATGTCCCAGAGCCGTCAGCCCCCACAGGCCCCTGGAGGTGTCCCCCCCCCCCCCCCCCCCCCCGCACTAGCATCTGGCTCTGACCCCCTGGAGAAGACAGCCTCACCGCCGCTCGCTCGCTCTCCCTGCTCCCCAGGTCTGGCAGATCCCCGACTACGTGCCCACGCGGAACATCACAGAGCCCATCGTCACCCTGGAGGGGCACTCCAAGAGAGTGGGCATCATCACATGGCACCCCACGGCTCGGAATGTGCTGCTCAGCGCAGGTAAGGCCCCCAGGCCGGGCGCCAGGGTCCCCGGGCTGCGCCCTCGGGCTGGGCGCAGCCCCCGAGTGACGCCCGTCCCGCCCGTCCCCAGGCGGAGACAACCTGCTGATCCTGTGGAACGTGGGCACGGGCGAGATGCTGCTGACCCTGGACGACATGCACAGCGACCTCATCTACAACGTGTGCTGGAACCGCACGGGCAGCCTGCTCGTCACCACCTGCAAGGACAAGCACGTGCGCGTCATCGACCCCCGCAAGCAGCAGGTGGTGGCGGTGAGTCCGTAGCGCCTCCAGCATCGGGCCGGCCCCAGCCCTTGCACACTGCTGCTGGGAGAAATCCCGTGCCCATGGAGCGCATGCACTGCCCCCTGCTGTAAGCAACCTGTGCCTCTCCCCTCCTTGCCCACCCTGGGAGATGGAGCCCCGTTTTCCCTTCTGTTGGAAACTCGGGCCCTCCTTTGGGAGCTGGAGCCGGGCTGCTGTCATGGTGTCTCCAAACCAAGGTGCCGGGCTAGTCTCTGAGCACCCCAGGGGAGCATGGCTGTGCAGTGCGGTTACCCCATGTCCCACAGCTCTCTCCCTCCCTCGGCGCTGAGAGCTAACGCCCAGCTGTTCCTGCCAGTAACCGTGCATGTCACTAGCTCTGCATGATCGCACCCGGGCCCTGCACAGCCGGAGCACCGGCCCCCAGCCCCATGGCCTAGGGCATCTTGGACTGGCTGCTCTTGGGGCTCAAGAGCAGGGGACCAGCTCCTGGCCGATGACTGGTTGGGGGCAGGATGGATGCCCAGAGGCAGAGCACGGAGACCCTTCTTGTCGTAGAGGGCAGGACCAGGGTGGCGAAACTCACCCTGCCACTTCCTGGTCTGTGCCCTCTGTGGGGATTAGAGCCCATCCAGCCCTGCACTGCCCAACTCACGGCTGGGGTTTGCTGAGTGTCTGCTCCTTTGGGGCTGCAGGGGTGGGGGGAGGGCCGTGCCATGCTGCCTGTGTGTGGAGGCTCACCTCAGACTAACAGCTTGGTGTGTGTCTGTGTTTTGGTTTTAACCCTCTAACCGCCGGCGACAGGAGAAAGTCAAGCCGCATGAAGGTGCCCGCCCCATCAGAGCCATCTTCATGGCTGATGGCAAGATCTTCACCACGGGCTTCAGCAAGATGAGTGAGCGGCAGCTGGCGCTCTGGGACCTGGTAGGAGAAGGCGATTGCTCAGCGCCCCAGGCCTTGCCAGCGGCTCTTGTCTAGCACACCCGGCGGGGCGGCGAGCCGGTGCTCTGCCAGCGCGTCTGCGTGGGGGGGACAGTCGGCGTGGAGCCTGGGACCCGTTGCTCAGCGTGACAGAGAGGCCTTGGCTGGTGTGAACAGAAAATGCCCCAAGCTCCCCTGGGGGGCTCCCCAGCCCGTTAGAAACTGCAGCCCACTCCGGGCCTTCGCCCCATTTCTGCAGGGACAGCCCCAGACGCTGCGCTGCTGGGGAGGGCTAGAATGAGACGGGGTGGTCAGAGGACTCCGGACTCCTGGGTTCTATTTCTGTGGCCTGGGCCGACTCCTTTCCCAGCTCTGCTACAGCGCACCCTAGTGGCTGGGGTAAGGACACCGAACTCTGCACCGCAGCCTGCCTCTGGTCTCGCTGGGCGTGGGCTCCCCATGCGCCACGCCCCCGTGCTCCGGGCCCTTGGCAGCAGGGGTAGGGGCAGGGCTGCAGAGCTCCGCCTGCCTCCGGTAACACGCTGCCTGTCTTCCCCAGGAGAGGTTTGCCCCCCACGAAGGAATGAGGCCCATGCGGGCCGTCTTCACGCGGGAAGGACACATCTTTACCACGGGCTTTACCCGCATGAGCCAGCGGGAGCTGGGCTTGTGGGACCCGGTAACACCACTGCATGGGGTGCTCGTCCGGGAGTTGGGCATCATCACTCCACACGCACATGCCCTGTCCTGCCCTGCTGCCCTGTGGGCAGGGCCTGCACCCCATGAGCAGCTGGCCTCTGCGGGCAGGGCAGGAGGGGGCTAGTCATTAACCCTGTGAGTGCCACACCTGGGACGCAGCGTGGGCACAGCTCACAGCCTGCCATGGGTAAGGTCCCTGCATCCTCCCGTCAGCACATGCCGGGCAGCACAGCGGGGTTCCTGGGGGAGGGGCTGGCTCCCCCAGTCCCAACCCCACACTGAGCCCTCCCGGCAGATTGGTTTCAGCAGCTGGCGGTTCTCGAGCCAGCCCAGCTCCTTCGAAGGGCCAGGGGTCAGAGCTGTGGGGTGGGGGACGCAAACCCGAGGGCCTTGGGAAGCAGCAAGGGGGCTGCTCTGAGTGCCAGGGGGCCTGAGGATGCCCATCGGACTGTGTCCCTTCGGAGCAGGGCACTTTGCCCCAAGTCACGGGCGTGGCGGGGGCAGAGCTGTCCCATCAGGATGATGCCAAGTTCCCAGGGCTTGGAGTGATGTGAATTTGCATGGGATGGGGTGGGGGAGACAGTGGAGGGGGCTAGAACTGCAATGCATGCTGGGAGTGTGGGGCCACACCGGTCCGGGCGCGCTGGGGTGGCTCGAGGTTCCAGGGACGGAGGAGCTCACCCTGCCTGGGGGTGGGGTGGGTGAGCAGAGGCGGCTTGGTCAGGCCGGGAGTCAGGGGGCACAGATGCTCTGGGGTGGGGAGGGAGGGCAGGGCCTGTCCTGTGAGCCACTGGGCATGCTCACAGTCAGCCCGGGCAGCCCCTGCTGCTGTGTGGGGGGCACCAGGACATAGCTCTGTGGGGCAGGGCTGAGCCTGGCCGAGGGGCAGGAGGGTGAATACCAGAGGCAGGCCAGGGAGGGCAGAGCGGGTTGGCCCCACTGGCCGCCCTCGTACATGGCTGGGGGCAGATGAAGGGAGAACCGGGCCAGCCGCCAAGAGCCAGAGCTGTCCCTTGCTTGGTGCCAGCGGTCCGAAGGGGCTGGGCCTGGGTCACTAACGTGTGTGTGTGTGTGTGTGTGTGTGTCTAACCAGCTCGGGCCGCCCTGCCGCCCCTCACCTGCGCTCCCTCCTCCCCCGCAGGAGAACTTTGAGGAGCCAATTGCACTGCAGGAGATGGACACCAGCAATGGGGTGCTGCTCCCCTTCTACGACCCTGACTCCAGCATCGTCTACCTGTGCGGCAAGGTAACGTTGCACCAGCCGGCCCAGAGGGCACCCTGGGCCCTGACAGCCCGGTGCCCAGAGTGGCCGGGGGGTTGGAGGCGGGCTCCCGGTGCCCAGAGTGGCCGGGGGGTTGGAGGCGGGCTCCCGGTGCCCGGAGTGGCCGGGGGGTTGGAGGCGGGTACCCTGGGCAGATCCCGCACCCGGTACCCTGCCAGCATGCAGGGCATTACCCCTCCCTGGCGCCATCGGGTCCCTTTTCCTCCCCATGGGCGGTGGGGAGTAGCGGTGCCCTGCGGGATGCTGATGCCCCTGCCTGTGCCCACCCACAGGGCGACAGCAGCATCCGCTACTTCGAGATCACGGCCGAGGCGCCCTACGTGCACTACCTGAGCACCTATAGCAGCAAGGAGCCGCAGCGCGGCATGGGCTTCATGCCAAAGCGGGGTCTGGACGTCAGCAAGTGTGAGATTGCCAGGTGAGGGGCGGGGCGGGCACGGCTCACGCTAACCCCCCTGGTATGTGGGGCTGCCAGGGGCCCAGACACCCCTGGAGCTACTGCCCCACAAGTCCTCGAATCCCTCCCCCGGGCCCATGGTAGCTCCTGGAGGCCCTCAGCCCCTGTCAGTTCTAAGCCCTGGGGGTGTCTCCATGCCCTGCCCATAACCCCGAGGGGCCCTGCTGGCAGGGTGGGGACTGGGCATGGCACAGACTTGAGGGACTGGGGGCTGGGCCATGGGAAGGTCGGGGGTGCTCCAGGCCAGGCCCGTAACCACATGCCCCATTTATCCAGGTTCTTCAAGCTGCATGAGCGGAAGTGTGAGCCCATCGTCATGACAGTGCCGCGGAAAGTGAGTCCTGGGAGAACCCCCTGGCCCCAGCCCCTGCTTCCCTGGGGGCTGCGCCCTGGTGGCCGGGGCTCCCGGGACATGGGGCTCCTGGAGCCCTGGACTGGGGGAGGGGGAAGGTAGAGGGGCCTAGGCTGTGGGGGGGGGTAGATGGAGCGCAGGGAGGGGCAGGGTAGACGTGGCGCTAGGCTATGGGGAGGGGCGAGGTAGACCGGGAGCTAGGCTATGGGGCACAGGGAGGGGCGGGGTCGACGGGGCGCTACGCTGGGGGCGGGGTCAATGGGGCGCGGGAGAGGCAGGGTAGACGGGGCGCTAGGCTGTGGGGCGGGGTTGATTGGGCACAGGGAGGGGCAGGGTAGATGTGGTGCTAGGTTGTGGGGCAGGGTCGATGGGACCCGGGGAAGGGCAGCGTAGACGGGACACTAGGCTATGGGGTGGGGTCGATGGGGCGCTAGGCTATGGGGCACGGGAAGGGGCAGGGTAGACGGGGCACTAGGCTGTGGGGCATAGGGACGGGCGGGGTAAGCAGAGCGCTAGGCTATGGGGCGGGGTCGATGGGGCGCGGGAGAGGTGGGGTAGATGCGGTGCTAGGCTATGGGGCACAGGGAGGGGCAGGGTAGACGGGGCACTACGCTATGGGGCGGGGTCGATGGGGCACAGGAGGGGCAGGGTAGATGGGACACTAAACTATGGGGCGGGGTCGACGGGGCGCGGGAGGGGCAGGGTAGACGGGGCATAGGCTATGGGGCACAGGGAGGGGTGGGGTAAGCAGAGCGCTAGGCTATGGGGCGGGGTCGACGGGGCACGGGGAGGCAGCCCAAGGCCTGGGCGCTCCGTGCCGCAGCCCCTCACCGGGCCCCTCGGCTCCCCGCAGTCAGACCTGTTCCAGGACGACCTGTACCCCGACACGCCCGGCCCCGAGCCGGCTCTGGAGGCGGCCGAGTGGCTGGCGGGGCAGGACGCGGAGCCCGTCCTCGTCTCGCTGCGGGACGGCTATGTGCCCGTCAAGAACCGCGAGCTCAAGGTCACCAGGAAGAACATCCTGGACAACAAACCTCCCGTGGGGCCGCGCCGCAGCCACTCCACATGTGATGCCAATTTCTCGGTGAGTGCCCGGGCGCCCCCGCCTTAGGGCTTGCCAAGCAGCCACCAGGCTCACCCGGTCCCCCAGCCTTCCCCAGGGGACGGTTCTTTCTGACCCCTCTTGGCAGGGGTGGGCGGGGCAGGGCAGGCCTGTCCCCGGGCCCTTGCGCTCTGCTGCTGCTGAGCCAGGCACAGTAGGACAGCTTGGGGCCTTGGCTTCCTGCTAGTATCTGAACCCCACAGGTGGATAAGAGTCCCCTATAGCTGCTGGCTGGTGGAGTCCCTGCTGAAGGCTGGAGCTCAGGTTCCTGCCCCGCCAGGGCCCAAGCGGGGCAATTGCACCCCAGCTGGTGCAGGGCCAGGAGCGTCTCTTCTGCGCTGCGTGGGATGCGAAGGGCAGGGGTTTCTTTAGCCTGCTGACAGCCCCTCTGGGCCCCTCCCTGCCGGAGTGGGGAGCCAAGGGGGCCCTGCCATGGGTCTGGCAGCTCCTCTTGGGGCTCGGGCGGCTCCGGAGCCCTGTGGAAGGGGCTGCGCTGCCCACTTGCACAGCTCAGCTTAGGATGAGACCGTGGTAACTGGCTGGGGGTGGGAGAAAAGGACCAGGGTCCCCCCACAAATCCCGTCAGGCAGCCCCACCTCTGACCCTTGCCCCCGCTCGCCCCCTTGCAGCGGCCCAGCCTGGAGGATCTGCTGGAGGAGATCCGATCCCTGCGACAGACCGTCCAAGCGCAGGAGAAGCGCATCTCTGACCTGGAGAACAAACTCTGCAAATTCACCAACGGCGCGGCCTAGCGGCCCCCACGCCACCACTCCCGGCGGATTGAAAGGATTAAATCCAACCCCCCAGGGGAGGAGCTGGGAGCCGTGTTTTTGACCCTGGCCCCGGAGCTGCGGGCAGGCCTCAGCCCCTGACTCCATGGGCAGTCTGCAGAGGTGGATTGCTCGGCTCTAGGGGCTGCTCCCTGGGGCCTTGCTGGCGAGAGACACCGACCCCCGTCTCCATCCCCGTCCTGGGGCTGAGTGTGGGGAAGCCTCCTGCTGGGCTGGGGCTGGGGTGGGGATGGGGGGCAGAGGGGAGGGACCCCATGCTGCGGGGAGGGGGAGGTATTTGTTTGGAAGGTTCCTGGCTGCCCGCCTTGAGCTGCTGCTGTCTCTGCCCCGTCCCCAGCCAGGTCCAGGTGATGGCAGTGGGTGGATACGTGGGTCAGAGAGCTGGGGGTCTGTGGCTAGCACAGCAGAGCCCAGCCTTCTGAGGCAACGTATTTATGGGCAAACCCTCATCCCTTGCACTGTGGGGGCTTGCTGGGCCCTGCCTGCCCCTCCTCCGCCAGGCCCCCTGCCTGTCCGGCCCCCTGCCTGCTGCCTGGCCCTCCCCGGCCAGGCCCCCATCCCCTCGGCCCCCTGTCCTGCCCTCTTCTGCCTGGTCCTCCACCCCCAGGCCCTGGGCCCCCTGGCATTGATTGGCCTGGGGAGCTGGTCGGTAGCCCAGAGGCCTGTTTGCGGTGAGCCCCCATCTTCCCACTCGGCCCCGCTGCCCGGGCCGTGTGCAGGGGGGACTCACGCCAGGCCATGGGCACCGCGTGGGACAGGAGCCCAGGCTGGGCGAGGGCTATGTCCAGGCAGTTGGCATGAGGGCCCTGAGGAAGGGCTGGGAGCCCTGGCAGCCAGCCCCTCCCAGCGCACACTGAATGGTCGGGGTGCCAGGGCAAGGCTGGGCTCTTGAGAGGGCATCACTCAGGCCTGCTACCCCCCCCCCCCCGCCATGGACAGGCAGGCACTGAGCTGGGAGCCCTCAAAGCAGAAGGGGCAGAAAGCTCCCCCAGCCCAGCCTGCCCCATCCATCCAGGGCACCTGGGGGGCTGCACTCTGCCCAGCCCTGCCAGTGATGTGTGTGGGGGTCAGGCCGGGTGCCCCTGAGCAGCAGTCTGGCCTGGGAACTCCCCTCTCCCCGCAGCCGGGGCAGGCCTGCTACAGAACCAGGCTTGTGATGGCGCTGGGGGCTGGGTGTCGCCTGCAGGTTCCTGGCCCCCTGGTGTTGTACCCATCCCTGAGCAATAAACGGCTGCATTCTCCGACCCTGGTGTGGGGGGTGTGAGCATTGGGGGGGGGGTGACCCCAGCACCGTGCCAATCACCCCACCAACACTGAGCCCTGCTCTGTGTGCCCAGCTGGCTACTGGGGGACTCCTGGGGCAGGATCTAGTCCAGCACCTGCAGTGGGGGAGATGGCTGCCCAGACAGGGACGTGCATGCAGCCAGCCCCCTGGATGTCCCCACCCCAGCTCACGGGCAGCCCCTGGAGCTCAGCAGTGTTGTGCTGTAACCACTAGCCCACACAACCTCTCGGCTAGTGAGCAGGAGGCGCAGACCATGCTCCCCACACTCCCTCTCCAGCAGAGCAAGGGGGGCTGTCACCCCCCCCAGGGCTGCAGCTCTCCCAGCCCCCAGGGCCTGCCAAAGGAGGGCGCTTTGCCATGGCACAAAGGGGGTTGGGGTGGTGCCAATCTGCCTGTGGGGCTGGAGGGCACCTTGGTGTGTGGGGGAAATGGGACTTAGCAGGGGGATTTGGGGTAACCCCAGCGCTCAGTGCCCCCTACCTCCTGAGTGGCTGGTGCTGCACTGCCAGCAGCCACTGCACCAGGCGTCTCGGGGGCCGGGGGGTAGCCAAGGCTCTGGTCCCTGCTTGGCTGCCTTCAATCAAGCCAAACGCGCGTGCCCTGCTGTGTCCTATCGCCAGGGCCTGAGCCAGGCTTGGGGCCCCTCCCCACCTTCCCGTGGAGCCAGCATCTGCTAAAAGACAAACGTTAAAGACTTTTATTGGTGTCCACCGTGATTGCAGCCTGTGGGCCTGGCCCCCCCGCCTGGCCATGCCCATGTGCCCCAGCCCCTGCTGTACAGTTGGTGTGGGGGGGGGGTGTCGTGGGCGATTAAGAAAAGGTCCCTGCCCCATCACGGCTTCGGGAGTGATGGCTCGGCGCCGGGCGCCATGTCCCCTCTGGTGGGGGATGGCCTGCAGCCGTGTACCCCAGGCCGCCCCTCTGGTTGTGCCTGGAAGTCTGTCAGACCGAGCGAAGCCCTGTGCCCCTGGCCTGGCGTGGAGAGGGCCCGGGCCCCATCTCAGCACAGGGCTGCTGTGTTCTCGGGGGCAGGGGGATGCGGGGAGTTAGCACCATTTGACATAAGGTTTCGCTGCAGTTTAGGGCCCTGTGTGAGGCATGTGCGCTGCGGGGAGCAGCAGGGGCACGAGGGAACCCCTCAGCCCAGGCCAGGGGCTGCAGCGTGCAGGCTGGGAGGGACATGGCGGGGACTGGGCCTGGCTCAGGGGGTGTTCCCGGCTCAGCCCTCCCCCTCCCCCCCCGCCACCCCGGGTTCACTTGAGAGCTGAGGGGGCAGTGGGGCTCCCCTTCCTAATGGTGGTGTGGGCAGGTGCTGCCCAGGCAGAGAAACCTGCCGCCACTCCCCATAGTTCAGGAGTCGGCTGGATCCTGGGGCTGGGGGCAGCAATGCTGGGCTCTCAGTGCTTCCTTGGGGGAATGGCTCCTGGGCAGGGGGTGGGGGCTGCAGCACCTGCCCTGCCCCCTCCCCCCACTAGCAGGCTTTGGTAAGTGCCCATCCTACGTGTGCTGGCAGGGGGCTGGGGAGGGTACGATCGCAGGGCCGGGCCGGTGGGGCTCCGTGGTGAGTGGCAAAGCGGCCAGCAGCCTGGCCTGGCTCCTGGCTAAGTGCACTTGATGCTGTATCGGTGCCACGGAGCCCGAGACTGGTGCGTGCTGAGAGGGCAGCAGACGGGGCTGGTGCCTGCAGCCGGAGGGAGGGCAGGTAACCTGTGCCCACCTCCCTATGGGCTGCCTGGGTGCTAGTCTCACCTGGCCTGCCAGCCCTCCCCCAGTTCTGGCCCTGCCACAGCCCAGCAGGCAGGGCTGGCACCGCTCATTCCCCAGCTCCTGGGGGCAGCCCTGGGGCGAGGCAGGAAGGCAGGGACTGGCACAAGCAGCCTCATGGCCTCTCATGGGAGTGAAGGTGTCAGGGCCGGCTGCTGGCAGCGCCAGAGCCCCATGCAAGTGGGCAGTGTCCCTGGGTCGCTGAAGAGTTGGGGGCATCTGTGAGCCCACAGTGGGGGGTGTGTGCAGCTGGGCCCTGCCCTTGCTGTGGGTCACAGGGGGCAGGAGGCTCAGGCAGGCCCAGCTGCCGGGGGCGGGAGGGGCAGGGTAAGGGGCCCAGTCCAGGCAGCTAACCCCAGCCAGCCCTGCCTCTGGGCCCCACACCGCTTAGCCAGCACCCTCCCTTCCTGACACCCTGACCGCCTCCTCCCCAGCTCTGCTGGTGCCCCTCACTCCCGACCCGCAGCCTCCTGCTAGCCCAACCCTGGGCTCTCCACCCATGCCCTGCCAGCCCTTGCAGCTGGTTGTAGCTGGTGCGTACCCGCCCATAGGGACTGGGGTGTGAGTAATGGGTCTGGGGGTGCCCCCTGCCTTGCAGCAAGTCACCTCCTGCCACCGCAGCCCCATCCTGTCCTCCCCCGCAGGGTTATGGGCGTGGTGCCCTCTCCCCATTCGCCAAACCTTCCCCTGGGCCCGCAATCTCTGCCCCTCGCTGGCCAGGCCCGGGTCACTGGGGCTCCCCAGGGCAGGTGAGGATTAACGAGGCGTCTGGGGGGCACGGGGAGCCAGCCCGCTCCCTCTGGAGCGCAGGGCCCTGGGAGCAGCATCACGGGGGCTCCCTCTGATGCAGCAGTCTCCTCCTGGCGGGCCAGCCCCCGCGCCCCCTGGCAGTGTTCTTGGCATGGTCTCTGACTGGCTCGGTGCGATGGCATCTGCGGTGGGCCAGCGCTGGCACCTCTGCTCACGTGGGCACTGCTGGCTCAGGGAACGCCACTGCCCAGCGGCGGCCGCACCACCCCGGCCCTGGGCAAGCTGGGCAGCAGCTGCAGGGCCCGTCGCAGGCGCTGGGCTACTGCTCGGTCAGCGAGAGCTGCAGGATGCGCCGCAGCTCCTCCTCCTCCTGCCGCGTGCGCCGCTCCGCCTCTGCCTGCTCCCGCGCCGACAGCTCCATGGCCAGGCGCAGCTGCTCGTCGTAGCTGCGGAACAGGGGGCTGGGCCCGCCGCTGCCCCCGCCCTGCTGCTGGGGGCTGGCCTGCCGGGGGGGAGGCGTGTGCTGGGGTGTCCTACAGGGGGCAGGGGAACAGAGCAAAGGTGAGCGGGACCCCTGGGAACGCGGATGCCAATGCTGAGCCGAGGCTGCTGTGGGGTGTGGTGCCGCTCCCAGCGCCTGGATATGGGGGGGCTAAGTGACCGGGGCAGACGGGCCCAGCAGCTCTCCGCCCCCAGCTGAGATGCTAGAGCCCCGTCGGTCACACCGGACTCTGGTGAGCAGAAGGCCCCGGTGTGATGACCCTGGTGGCGTCCCCAAGGAGCTGGAGGGTGGCCAGCTTTGTTACAGCTGGGGAAACTGAGGCACAGCCTGGGCACGTCGTGGGCAGGGTCCCCTCTCCAGCTGGGGCTGCACACAGCTGTGGAACAAAGCCATGGGGCTATGCTGCGTGGGGCCACTGGGCTGGGCAGGACAGACCGACCCCCCCGCTCCAATGCCAGGCCCCGTGAGCCCTGACCCTGGCTAGGACTAGCCAGACCTTACCAACCTGTCTCCTCGCCGGCCCTCCTGGGACATGGGGTGCGTACCCGGCTTGCTGTTGGTCAAAGCTTCCCAGATGGTCACCTGCAGGTGGAGCCGCAGCACATTAACCCTTTGCCTGCCACCTCCCCCCCCTCCCCAGCCTGGATGGCGCTTCCTGGGGCATGGCCGGGGGTTAGGCCAAGGCCCAGGGCATGGCCAGAGAGAGCAGAGGAGACGTTAGGGCCCCACCACCAGCCCAGCTGCAGCATCCCTGGGAGCACCGTTCTCCAGGCTGGCGCTGCTGCCCGATATGTGTGCCAGCGCCAAGGCGGGGCAGGGGAGGGCGGCAGTGCGGGGCTGCCCACGCCAGGCTGGCTCCAGAGCTGCGTATGGGGCTCAGGGTGTCTGTGCTGCCCTTCTGGTGCCGTGGGGCTGGGACAGACGTAACGCGAGAGCTGGTCCCCGGCAGCCCCCGAGGCTGGGTGCTCACCACGCCCTGCACCCCGCCGGTGCCCGGCAGAAGGGGCGGCCCCAGGAGCCCCGCGCTGGGATGAGGCTGTTCCCGGCCCGTGACACCTGCTGGCCCCGTGGCAGAGGCGGTGCGGAGCCCACCTGGTCGTACTCCGTGCCGGCCTCCAGCAGGCTCTGTTGGATGGCGAACTGCAGCAGGTCGTCGTCCTCCTCGCGCATGGCGTCCCGCTGGCTGCCCAGCACGCTGTACCCAGGCGGGGCCTCAAACAGGGACGGGTCCATCTCGCAGGCCCGGCAGGAGGCTGCAGGGACCAGACGCGCCTGTCACTGGGGGCGGGGACACGGCGCCGCATGCACCCCCTGCGGACTACACCCCCCAGCATGCACTCTGCTGGCTTGTGCCGCAATGCATGCTGGGAGCTGCAGGCCCCATAGCCCTGCCTCCCTATTGAAGGGGAGGGCAGGTGGCAGCAGCACTGGGCGCAGCTGCTCCTGGCCTGGTCGCCAACAGGGGGGAGCAAGCCAGGTCCAAGGGGGGGGGGCGCAAACATGCACAAGCCAAACTCCCCCTCCCATATCAAGCCCGAGGGGGTGATGGGCGTGGGGGGGAGGGGGACCGGGGGCTGGTGCGCAGGTAGCTCAGGATGTGGGGCTGACCGCAGACCCCGGCGCCTCACCCGTCCCCTCAGGGGCCGCGTACCCAGGGAGCTGGAGCTGCTGACGCTGGAGGAGTCGCTGCTGGGCGAAGGGGCCTCGCTCCCGGAGCTGCGGCGCACGGAGCTGATGGGCTCGTCGCAGCCATTGAGGTTCCCGAAGGTGATGCGGGCGTTGAGGATGTGGAAGATGGGGATTTCTGGGAGGGGGGAGAGAGCGGGCGCAGTGAGGGAGGTGACACCTGCGTGGCCCGGGGCTGGCAGCGCCAGGGCCAGGAGAGCAGCGCATGCACCCCCCTGTCCGTGGGGCTCTGGGGCTGGCACGCGCAGACTGCGGGCCCCTCGGGCGCTGGCAGCCAATACACCTCCCGCGGGCGGCAGCCAAAGTCATACCTGGGCACTGGGGGCACAGGCCCCAGGGAGCCCCCGGTCATGGGGTGAGGGCACCGGCCAGAAGCTGGCGTCCATGTGGCACGCCAGGGCCTGGTGCACGGAGTCCTCAGCGGCCGGATCAGGGCAGGGCAGGGGCAGCGCGGCCTCACCTATTTTGACGGGGAAGCCGGGCGGCAGGCGGAGCGTGATGAAATCCCGGAGCTTGGCGAAGAGCGCGTTGCTTATGGCCATGAGGTCGATGATCGGCGCCACCTGCTCGCCCAGGGACAGTGGGTGATCCTCACACAGCCACAGCTTGGCCTTGAACCTGCAGCAGGGAGAGATGCCCAGCAGAGCACGGGCCCCAGCCTGGCGCTGCCCAGGCAGAGGGTCCCCCAGCACAGAGCCTTGCGGAGCACAGGCTGCCCATGAGAGCTCCCTGGGCAGGTGCTTCCTGCTGCCCCGTGGGACAACCCACACTCCTCACTGTCTGGGTAGCCTGCACTGCGGTCCCATGTGGGGAGCCCCAGGCAGACCCCAGGCGGATTCAGTGGGCTCTGGCCATGCCCCTGCCCTGCCATTCTCTCCCAGATCAGCCTCCGCTCCTGCTCTCTCTGCCCCAATTCCCTGCAGCAGTGAGTTCCACCTATCCCCAGCCTTCCCTCTCTTGCCAGGGGTCCCCCTCTGCCCCAGGTTTCCTGGCAGGGACTCCGGCCCCTCCTTACTTCTGCGTCTTGGTGGTGAGCTCCATGGGGCGCCCCATGTCTCTGCTGCCCAGCTCAAAGCTGGGGTTGAAGTACTCCTCGGGGGTGATGGCCGTGGGGTTGGTGTGGCTCCGGGTCTGCGTGATCAGCGTCTGCGCCGGGACGAGCAAGGCCTCGTTAGCCTGGCCAGGCTGGGGCTGCTCCGCCAAACACGGCCCCCTCGCCTCCCCCAGCTGCCAGGGCCATGCTGGTCCCAAAGTCGCCCCCCAGCTGAGCCCGCTACTCACCCCATTGCTGGGCCCCACGTGCTGCTCGGCGATCCCCAGGAAGGACTGCAGTGGGGTCTTGCTGCCTGCAGAGAGACGGGGACAAAGCACGGGGCTGTGACACCATCAGCGCCCCGGCTGGGGCAGGGCCGGGACCCGCCTGCCTCCCCCAGCCAAAGGCAGACGGGAAAGCTATGGGGTGGCGGGGCAGAAACAGGGCCCATCCCTGGGGGCCTGGGCAACCCCCCCATCCCCCAGAGCCGGCCCTTACCTTTGCTCTTGCCCTTGTGCTGGTCGGAGAGGTGCTCCGTCCGCGTCCGCGTGATCAGCTCCACGTTGGACGCGCTGTACACCTGCGGGGAGGAGCCCGAAGGCCAGAGGCTGCAGCTCTCTCTGCCCCCAGAGGTGTGCCCCCGCCAGGCTCTGTGCCCGGGGTCCTCAGGCTGCTCCCCCGGCACCTGGGCCCTGGGTAGGAGCTAAGGCCCCACTGCCGTGGCCCTGCGAAGCCTGGGGCATCGCGGCTCTGCGCCCACCAAAGAGCCTTGGCTGGGGTCAGGCAAGCCCTGCTGGCGAGGGGGCCAAGATGTGACCCTGCCTTTGTGCTGCGTCAGGTCCTGTCCTGGCTCCCGCTGTCCCTCCCAGAGTTGGGCAGGGTGCACTTGTCTCCCCCTGGCAGCCGCTGCCCTGCACCCCTCTCCCCTGGGCCATTGGCAAGGCCGCCCTGCCCCCGCCTGCCCCTCACCTTGGCCTCGTACCCATTCACCACCTCCGTCTTCTCGCTCCGCCAGCCCAGGAGCCCCGTCTTGTTCCTGATGGCGACAAGGCAGCCGTGAGCGACAGACCCCTGGGGGATTTACGCTCAGCCCACCCCACCCCGTGCTGCCCCCCGCCCTGCTGCCAGCACCCATCTGCCAGGCCCTGCCCAAAACCAGGGACCCGAGGCACCCCTGGGCTGCAGCAGATGCCGCCTGCCTCCCAGCCCCCTCCCCGAGCCTTCCCCCCCCAGCGTGTGCCCACCTCTCGAAGGCGATGTTCTTGGTGTCCAGCTGGGTGGTGACGACAGGCGCGGTGAGGCGGCCCATCACCTGCTCCTCGGTGGGCTGCACAGCAGCCAGCAGGCCCTCGCGGTCGTGGCTGGCCAGCGCCAGCGTCTCGGAGTACACCACCTGCCGGTCGTGGTCGATCTCCAGCACCACCGCACTGGTGTCTGCCGGGAGGAGGCCACATCAGCACCCCGCGCCAGGGGGCTGCAGCTCTGGGGGGGCGGGCTCCAGAACGGCGCAGGGGGTGCGGGATGCGGGCGTGTGCAGTAGGGCCGGGCGTGCATGTGCCAGGAGTCTGCCTGACTTCGCCAGTGCTGGATCTCCAGCTGTGGCAGAGCCCCCCTGCCCTGGCACTGAGCAGGGGCCGGGTGGGCTGCTGCCCCTCCCTGGGCATCAGCCCCTCCCCCATCCATAACTGCTCCTCTGTCTGCATGAACCCCACGTGCCCCCTCCACGCTGCTGCGTCCGCTTGCCAGCTCCAGGGTGCCAGCCAGCGGGGTAGGCGTCTTCCCTCATGCCACCTGGTGTGCAGACAGGGGCTTTTCACTCCTCCTGCCCAGCCAGCAGGACGAGACCTCTGCTACTCTCGTGCCAGGGGAGTGGGCATCAGCCAGCAGGCAGAGCCGGCATGGAGCACCAGCCCCAGGCCACAGGGCTAAGCTGGGCCTTTCCTGAGTGCGTCTCAACCAGTGGGCTCCCCCCACCTCCAGCACAGGGTCACCCCAGCGACTGAGGCAGCACCTGTCTGGCTGCTGGGAGGTTGGGGTGCAGAGTGCACTGAGGGACCGGTGTGGCCTCCCGCTGCAGTGAGATGGGCGTGTGCGTTATCACCAGCCAGCGCCCGCGGGCTGCCCCCAGAGCCTTCGGGCACTGCGCTGTGCCAGGGGCTGTGCTCACCCTGTCCCCGGAAGACGAAGCTGCGGTTTCCCCGCTGCCAGGTCATGTGGTCGAAGCCGAGCAGAGTCGTGTCCACACGCAGGTTCTGGCCGCACTTCCACACCTTGTAGGTGTCGCTGGGGCAGATCTTGGAGACCAAGGGCACTGTGGGGAGGGAAACGTCAGGGGCAGCTCCCAACCCCTGTCACGCTGCCTTGTGGGGTGCCGGGCAGGGGTGTCCCAGAACCCCGGCAGCTAGAATTCCCCAAACCGCCGCATGGCCAGAGCTCTCCACTGGGGGGAGCAGGGGGGGGGGGGCCCGGCAGGTGAGGGGAGAGGCAGTGGGGTCCCCAGCAGGGAGGGGGTCTGGCAGGCGGCACTTGGACCCGAGGGCTGCCTGAGGCTGTCACGGGTGTGGGGGAGCACCGGGGGGATGCGAGGGCGTCCGTGGGCATGGGGAGGGTGGGGAAGCAATAGGGCTCTGCCGCTTGTCCTGGGCCCAGCCCCCCCCAGTGGCCCCAGAACTTACCCCAGCTGGTGAATTCCCATTTCATCTCCACATAGAAATCCTGGGCCTGGGGAGAGGAGAGAGGCTGGGGTTGAGGGGTGCCTAGGACACCCGCGGGGTCCCCTCATGCCCAGCAGCTGCAGGGGCAGGGAGCCAGGAGTCCTTGGTGTGACCGTGTGCAAAACCTGCCAGCTCCCCGCTCCGTGGGGCTGGTGAGGGTGCATGGAGCCCCGCTGGGCAGGGGGCCGATGGCCCGGGAAGCACTAGCTCCCTGCAGTGGCCCGGGAGGGAAGTGTGCGGGGGGACGGGCGGGCCGTACCTTGCGCAGCTTCTCCAGCAGGATGGGGATCCCAGCCAGGCGCTTGACAGCTCGCTGATAGTCACGGTACCGCAGGACCAGCTGCACCAGCTCCAGGTCGCGGGTGCTCACCGCCTCTTGGAGCACTGGGGGGACAGAGGGGGCTTCAGGCAGTGTCCCCTCTGCCCACAGGACCAGGAGAGCCAGCCCTGCCCCAGCCTGCACTGGGGAGGGCAGCACCTGAGCAGGGCACCCTGTTCCAGAGCAGGGAGGAGCCTGGCCTGGTCCTCTGGCCGTGCCCCCAGGTGGAGCTCGACTCCTGCAGCTCTGTGAGGCCCCTGGGTTTGCTTCAGCCAGGGGGCGTCAGCATCAGCCATTAGGGACCCCCTGGAGCTGCCCCTCCCACCTGCCCCGAGCCACTGCAGGAGCACAGGATGGCTACCTGCATGTGGTGCTGGGAATGGACACCCCCTTGCTCCGTAGGCCTATACAGCACCTCCACAATGTCTGCTGCTGGGCGGGGTGGTACTGAGGGGCTCCGGCAGAGGGGCTGTGGGCTGGGACTGGGGGGCACCAGCAGAGCTGTGGAAGGGGGGCAGGCGGGAGCCCAGGGCTAGGCTAGCAGGGGCTGTGGGTTGGGATCAATGTTCCCTCTAATTTTTTACATCCATGTGCGGAATGAATTTTGTTCTGTGCACCAATATGGAGGTGCTGTGTGGCGGGGGTGGGGCTGAGGGGTTCGGAGTTGGGAGGGGGCTCAGGGCTGGGGCAGAGGGTTGGGGAATGGTGGATGAGGGCTCCGGCTGGGGCAGAGGGTTGGGGAATGAGGACTCTGGGGTGGGACAGGGGATGAGGGGTTTGGGGTGCAGGAGGGAGCTCAGGGCTGGGTGCAGGGGGGTGCAGGCTCTGGGGTGGGGCCAGGAATGAGTGGTTTGGGGTGCAGACTGCCCTGGGGCTGCGGTGGGAAGAAAGGACTTGCAGGGCTGGGCTGGGTCGGGGCACCTCTCCCCGCATGCATGGTCCTTGATAGCCTGCTGCGTGGCCGTGCAGCTTACAGGGAACTTAGGTTGGGATTGGGGGCCTGGGCTGGGCTGGAAGGAGGCTGCAGGTTAGGAGTGAGGGGCACTGGCAGAGCTGGGGGGGGGCAGGGGGGGGGGGGCCGGGGGGGGGGGGCTGGGGGGAGGGGGCCCACATGCTCATGGTCTTCAGCCCCCCCCCCCCCGCACTGCACTGCACAGTGACCTCCATGAGCTCACACCGGGCGCCCGGTTGCTCTGTCAGACCCCCACCCCCGTGCAGTGGATCTGGTCTCACTCAGATCTGTTGCCCGTTAAGTGCCAGCCCCTGCAGAGAGCTGGCTCTGGTGCCTAGAAATGGCAGCGTCCCCAGGTGCCAGCCCCCGGCGCAGGAGATGTGGGGCTGCTGCAGGCACTGGCTGTCAGCCTCCCCCTGGCGTCCCGGAGCCGCCCGCCCACCTGTCCAGCCGCTGCGGTTCTCCTTGCCCACGTCGGCTCCATGCTGGAGCAGGACCCTGGCACAGTCCAGGTGGCCCAGCGTCGTGGCGAGGTGCAGGGGCGTGCGGCCCCGCGGGTCCAGCTGCTCGACGTCCACCTGCCGGGAGAGCCCAGAGAGGGGCTTAGCTGGCTGACCCAGAGATGGCGTTTGGGGCAGCAGCCCCAGCAGGCCTGTCTGTTGCTCTGGAGGGGGCTGCGTCCGGCTGTTACCCCCTCTGTGGGGCCCCCGGTGTCTCAGTGCTCCAGGGGGGTGTAAGCCCTACTGGGGTCTGAGAGCCACACCCATGGGGCAGGTGCGGGAGGGCAGAGAGCTGCCCAAGGAACTGGCTGTCGAGAGGCCCTGGCCTGGGAATTCAGAGGCAGGGCCAGCCATTCGCCCATCGGTGCTGGTTGTTCTTTGTGGGGGAAGCCCCATGCAGATGAGCCAGGGCGAGACCCCAGTGCCCTGGGCTGGCTGCTTCTCTGGCCAGCACAGCACCGGGCCTGGCCGACGGGCTACAACCCGGCTCCATGCACATCCCTCCAGCTCTGCCCCTGCTGCCTCCAGGACCGAGCGCTTTGAGCCCAGGACACAGCTCACTGCAGGCAGCCCAGCACTGGGTGAGATTTGAGCCCCCAGGGCCTGGCCTTGAGCTGGGACCTGATCAGCCCCAGGGCAGCTGCAGCCTGTGCTGGTGCGAGTCGGAAGAGGCTCCAGGCCCGTAGGACATGGGGTGAGTGACCCTGCCTGGGCCCTGGGGGCTCCCTGCTGCACTGGGGGGTGGGGGGAGGTAGCAGGGAAATCCCCACAGCAGGGCTGGGAGGACTGAGGACAGGGCACCTTGCCCAGGCAGGGAGGTGCTGCTGCTCCCTGCGAATGCCCCGAGGCCGTGCCAGCAGCACCATCCAGGGGGCAGCTGCCCAGCTGGGCCTGTTCTCGCCCCCCACCCTGGGAGGTGGGCTGCGGGGCAGGATTTGAACCAGCACCCTGGTGGCAGGGCTCCCCCCACACACACACCAGGGGCAGCCTTGGCCCAAGCAGTGAGCTGATGTCCCGTTAGGTAGCGAGCTAGGGAGGGCGTGGAGCTGTGCTGGGCCCAGGACAGGAGAGAGGTGGAAGGGTTCATAGCATTTATTGGCCCAACTCCTGCTGATGAGACAAGCTGGTGAGTCTGTCCAGACCTCGAAGGAGCCCACGCACTCAGCCCTGCCTCCTACAGCGGCTGGGCCAATACAGGCTGTAACTGCCCCCGGCCTCCCCAGCAAATCCACCGGCCTTTATTTGTGACCAAAGCAATTTGCAAATTGACACCGTGGTGCCTCTTTGCTGCCTCGCTGGGCACTGGGTGCGTGGCAATGCCCAGCCACTGGCCACCTGGCGTGGGGACGGCTGGGCCGGGTGCCCCCAGGGCAGCCCTGAGCACTCAGCCTCTGGGTCCCATCCCCCATTTCTGCCCGGGTCACCCCAGCACTGCTGCACAGCAGCTCACCTCCCTGTGTGCCCAGCATGTGCTTCCCTGCCCTCCCGTGCCCTCCAGCCGCGGTACACACCACGTCACGCCCAGCCAGACCTCAGGCCACGTGTTCCCCCCCTCCTGCTCTGAGGGCGGGTGGCGGGCGCCCGGCTCTGCACCATGGGCCCAGCCGCTGGGACTGGCTGGGAGCTCAGCACGTGCCCCAGGCCTGGAGCGTGGCTCCTCCTGTGCATATCCCCATCTCTCCCCCATGTTCCCTTCTGGGGGGCAGCAGGGAGGGCTGCCAGCGCCCGCTGTGCCCGCTAGCACAAGGCTCCCACTCTGTGGGCAGCTCCGTTCCCATCCCCCGCTGCCCCTCCACCCCTCCTCCCCCACTGAAAGCCCAGCAGCATCCCCGGGGAGCGCGGTCACCCAGCCCGCCGTGCATGAAAGGCTCTGCCAAGCTGAGGAGATGATCAGTTGGGTTTGCTGGGTCAAGGGGCACCTGGGCGGCGGAGAGGATGGGAGCTCATGTGACGGCCGTGCCAGGAGCCAGGCTGGGGACGGTGTGGGGTGCCAGGCCATAGGAGGCACAGGAGAGGGGGTCTAACCCGGGGGGGGGGGGAGCCCCACTCCCTGCAGAGGCTGGCCCCGACATGGAGGAGGCCCCAGCAACACCCCCACTGGCGGGCCCAGCGAGCTCTGCTCCAGGGGCAGCCCTGCCTTTTGCCCTCCCGCTGCTGCAGGGATGAGCCTGACTGCAGGTTCGGGCCCGCCCCGAGACTGGGCACAGTGGTGTAGAGCGGCGCTGAAAGGGTTAGTGGCGTCCGGCCTGCAGGCCTCTGGGCCAGGCCCGGTGAGCGGCCAGGAGCCCATTGGCGAGAGATGGCCGGGCTCACAGGTGCCAGCTGTTTCCTGAGCGTGCCCTGCCCGCTGGGCTGGTTCTGGAGCCCATGGGGAGTGGGAGGGGAACCCCAGCTGGGTCTGCAGCAGGAGCAGGGAGCTGGCCGGTGCCTGGCCCAGCGGGGGGGTCAGTGCCCCAGGGGTGGGGTGCTGGGCTGGCCCCCGGCTGTGATGTGATGGGGCTGCATGTCTGGAGGTGGCAGCTGAGCGGCTCTGGGCCAGCGTCTCCTCCAGCCCCCCAGCTAGCGGCACAGGGGCCCTGAGAGGAGGCCTTGAGTGTGGGAGACCCCCTCCCAGAGAGCAGCGGGGGGCTGCAGGGTGGAATGAGGGGCATTGGCTGGGGGGCCCCAGTGCCTGACTTGGGTGAGTGGGGCCCCCCCTTTCCTGGCAGCTCTGCCACAAGGAGGCTCCCTAGGAGTGTGGGGGGGGGAGACCAGGTTGCTTGGAGACGGCCTCTCCCTGGAGCCATTCCCCGTGCTAATTGTCCCATACTCCTTTGCCAGACACAAGCTCCCAGGGGCCAATTCTTGTTGCTGAGAGAAACTGTACCCCCCGGGAGAGTGGCGAGGGGGGCAGCTCCACTGCTGCAAGGCTGCCAGCCCCCTGCCCATGGTGCCCTGGCGCTCCGGGGCGGCTGTGCCAGGAGAGGAGCCTCCCAGCTCAGAGCCATGCCGGGGGCTGAGGGGTAGCAGGCAGCACCAGACGGCCCCTGGGCTCCCTCCTCATCCCCAGCAGCTGCCCCAGGCTCCCTGGGAGCAGCCAGTGGGGTCGGGTGCTGCCAGCCGGGCTGGGGCATCTCCCACAATCCCCCCCAGGGAGCAGAGCTCGGCCATCCCCTGCCATGCCCCTCTGGGGTGCCCCAATCACAATGCTGGGGGTCTCAGCTTTGCCCCGCCCGGGCAGACGGGCTCCCCGATGCTCAGGTCTGACTCCCCCATTCCCTGGTTCCTCCCCCCGCCTCGGTGCTTCCCATTCACATGCCAGCTGGATCCAGCTGTTAACACCCCCATGCACCACTCCTGCCGGCCCCCCAAACCCACACCGCCCAGCCATGGCCTCCCCTCCACCCTGCCCACCTTGGTGGCAGGGGCCTGGCAAACGCATCTGGCACAGCGCACGGTACTGAGACCCGGCACTGCCAGGGGGTGCCCCAGAAACAAAACTGGTTCTGGAAGCGACACCTCCAGTGTAGCAGGAGCTGGCACGTTAATTAAACGCTCTCCAAGGTGATCGCTCGCTGGCTCTTAATTGCTCTGATGAAAAGGGCTCTAACTAATGAAAGAAAACACACACGCCAGCCCTCCAGCTGGGAGCTGGTTAACACAGCTTCCCCCCAGCCCCGGCTGCGGGAGCAGGGCTTTCCCGGAGGCTGGGCCTAGTGGGTGCTGCCCCAGGGAGGGGATGGGACATGGGTCCCTCACTGTGGACCAGGAACCAAAGCTGGCTCTTGGTGCTTTGGGTGTAAATCCAGAGTCACCCCATTTACACCAGGTGACAGATCAGGACATGACCGGGAGCAGAAGCTGGGTGAATGGCAGCACCAAGTGCTAATGCCCAGGCTTCCCACCCAGCCAGCTCTGTGCTCCCAGGCCGTTCCCCCCACCCAGCGCCGCCTGTGGCTCCCCTGGGCAGCACCCGCCTCACAGTGCCTGGGGTGGTGAGTTCCTGAGGCAGCCGCCTGGCTCCTGGCCTGCTCATGGCCAGTGAGTGGCAGCGTCTTTCGCCCTGGCACCAGGAGGATGGGGACTCAGCAAAGCGAGTTTGCGTGGCCAGATAAGATCAGCAATCTTGGCTGCAGGGGAGGATGCACAAGGGCAGTGGATATTAGACACGGCAAGTGGCTGCAGCAGGCCATGGCATTAGCTGCTGGCTCGTCCGCAGTGTCTTCAGGAGGAGGAGGGCAGGAGGAGCCTGTGACAAACTTGTGGTCTTTGAATGCTGAGTAGGGAGTGTTGGCCGGGGAAGGCTGCAGGGGAGTGTGGCTAGGATGGTCTGCATTGGGGATGGGAGACTGGCCTTGAGGGAAGATACCTGAGCACATAACTCAGAAAGGGGTTGGAGGCCAGGTGACACCTCTGCCCGGGAAACTGGACAAAGGCTGGGGGAGGAGCTGGGGAAGGCGGGGTGAGAGACGCCGGAGGGAGAGTTTGGGAGCTGGCTTGTGTAATGGAGGAGAGCCCAGATGGGGCTCTGACCCCCCCCCCCAACGGGGCTGTGGTGCCCCTGGGGCCCCAAGATGGACTTAACTGGGGGGGCAGGGTCTTGTTGTCTGTGCCTGCAAGACCTGTCTTGGACTGTGTTCCTGGTGTCTAAATAAACCTTCCATTTTACTGGCTGGCTGAGAGTCCCGGTGAATCGCAGGAAGCCGGGGGTGCAGGGCCTGGTCTCCCCCCACACTCCGTGACAGAGCCCAACTGCCCAGCTGGGCAGGCAGCAGAACAGGGGGGCTGGGACTGCTCATAACTCATCACACCTCCGGGATGTGGTTCCTCGGGGGGAGGGGGGTGGCCCCATCGCCCTGAGAGCCAGGGGCTCTGTCCACAGACACCACTGCCCAGCCCACCCCAGCTGGTTTCAGAGGGCACCAATCACCGAGCCCGCCAGGAAAAAAGAAGGGTGCTGACAAGGGCCTGGAGAGGGGTCACTGCAGAGTTCATCCTGCAGCCTGAGATGCCAGTTTCCATTGGCAGGCGCTTGGGGCAGCACCAAGGGGGAGAAGAAAACTGTTTGTGACTCGCACTGTTTAATCCACAGGTGCTGCTCTGGCTCCGCTCAATCGGAGTGGCCGTGCCAGCCGGCTCCAGCCCAGCCTGCCCCTCAGTGCCAGCCAGGACCTGCCTCTGGTGAGCCGAGCTGCGCCTCTGCTTCCCACCCCCCAGCTGGCCATGATGCAGATGAGGTCTCCCTGGAGCTGACAGCACAGGCCTGGCTCGCCTCTGCTTGTGCCCGGGGAACTCAGGCTCCAGGGCCATCCCCACTGGCCGACCCGTCCAAGCAAGAGCTGAACGTGCCCTCGGGCTCAGCTCCATGTTCTGCTCCCTTCCCCACCCCTTGGTGCCTGGCCATGTATCAGGGTCTGAAACATGTTCCAGACACACCTTCATTTCGTGCTGCAGCATGGGCACAGGCTGCCACGCCTGGGATTTCCCAGGGGCGGGCTCGCGTGGGGGCAGGGAATCCGTGGGGCAGGAAAGCCAGGGCTGGTCTTGCAAGCAGCTACCCAGATCCTTTGGCTTTGCCGTAGCCGAGAGGCGGCAATGGAGAGGGGATTCCCTTGCTGCTGCCCCAGACCCCTCCCAATCCTGGCTCCATGCTGGCAGCAGGAGAGTGTGAACAGCCCCCCCGAGCCAGCACCATCCCCGGGGCTTGGCACAGAGCGATCGGGGAGCTGGGAGTTCCCAGGTGTGCCCTGCCAGCAACAGCTGAGAGGGGCAGGCAGCCAGGGCCAAGTATGTCCCGTTTGCAGGGGCCCGTGAGCTGGAGGGAGACTAGGGGGCAGAGCTCACCCCAGCTGAGGAGTCTCTTCTGCCCCTGAGCCCCCTGAACCCAGCTCAGCCTGGCTGCGGTGATGCCCCGGCACCATCCCAGGGCCCTGGCTGCCCCGAGCACAAAGCCAGCATCATGGGAGGCAGCATAGCCGGGGCCTGGTGTTCACTGCTGCACTCAGAGCTGGGCAGAGGGCGAGATGCCCGCGCTCTGTCTGCACTACAGTGGCACCGCCCTGGTGCCAGGGCCACGTGTCTGACCTCGGCCACATCGCTCGGGCCTTGAGCTCTTGGAATCTGGGCTGGATCCATCTGGGCCCAAGGAGCGGGTCCCTTGGGCTCACCTGGCTGGGGCCTTTCATTGCTACTGTGATACAATTCGATTGCAGGCCTCGCTGTGTCTGTCCGGCCCCCGGCACAATGGGGCTTGGATCTGGGCTGTGCCATGGCCTGGGTCTGGCTGCGTAGCTGAGCTGGGCTCCAGCAGGCAGAACGGGCCTTCCCCTGCCTCGGGGGATCACTGGGGCCTGGCTAGGAGGGGATGTGACCTGTGCAGAACCTGACAAGCCGAGAGTTCCCACAGCAGCACCCAGCACTCTCCTCTTCCGGCCGGACCGCGGAGGTGCAATGCCCATGGCAGCCCCTCTCCAGGGGCCGGTCTGTGCGAGCTGCCCCGCTGCCCCCACACAAAGTCTGGGGCTCCATTCCAGGGGGATCTTTGCCTAGGGAGGCTCTGGCTGCCCCTATTTATGGGAGCCCTAACCTGACAACGTGCAGCTCGCCGGGGTGAGGCCAGGACCGAGCATGCTCAGTGCTGTTCAGACGCAGCCCCTGCTCCAAACAGCTGCTCCGTGGGCCCTGCCCTGCGCCCTCCTGGAGGAGCCCAGGGGAGTTTGCCGGACGACGGCCGAAGCACCAGATGCGGAGCAGGCAGGTTGCCCTGCGGCAGGCAATGGTACGGGAAGGGCCGGGGGGCTGTACGGTGGGCTGTGTTTTGGGAGAGGCCGGACATTCTGGGCAGGATGCAGGCGATGCTGGGCGAGGTCAGACGGGGTGATCACACAGCCGCCGTGGATCAGAGACCCTGCTCGGACCTGCCGCTGGTGCTACCCGGCTTAGCGCCATGGGCTGTCTGGAGCCCTCCAGCTGGGCCCTGCGCAGGGCTCTCGTGGGCACCGGGGCAGGGTATTTTTCTCCCTCAGAATAAGCCGACCTCCAGCCCAGGCAGCTCCTACCAACCAAACCCTCATTTTACTGCTGCCCTTTCCAACCATGTCACAGAAAATGGGGAGAGACCTCGTGCATCTTGGAGAATTTTTCCTTCAGAGGAAAAGCCGCCGCAACGTTCCAAAGCCATAAGTTACCAAGCGGGGCGGAAAAATCCCCCTTGCTACTTCTACGCTCGCCTGGTCCGTTCTGGGCCCGGGGAAATGGCCAGCACACACTTCTTCAACTGAGATCTCCGCCTCCCCGAGCTGCTGCTAAAAACGACCCTGAATTACAAGCAGGAGATTCCCCCACAGGCTGCTCCGATCAGGAAAGAGGAGAAAACAGGAGCTCACACGTGGCGTCTCCATTTCCATGCAAATCACAATTAGGCCAGGATCTTTCCACAGCTGCCTGCTACAATACAGACGGGTGTGGCACCAGCCAGCCAAGGTAAAGAAAAGCCTTGCAGCCATAGCAAATATCCCAGCCGGAAGAAGATGCGTCAGAGGCGGTTATACGTCTCATTGTAAAAACAACTAAGGACCTGATCCTGCAAGGTACTGCGCGCTCTTGACTCCCAGTACCTGGGCACCAGCAGGGTCTGCAAACCGAGGCATCGTCACACACTTCACACAACTTCAGCCACAGGGCGTTGTGCCCTGGCACAGAGCGGGCAGGCAAAGGAGGGAGTTGGGATGCTCGAATGCAGAACTGCCTGGAGTTTGCCATTTTCCCCACAACACCATACTGCTGTTGTAACAGAGACAGCGTTGTGCTGCTGGGGGCGGGCGCGGGGTTAATTAGTTGAATAACAGGGACAAAGAACCCCCCCCCCAAGCTGGTAAATTCGTATTTCGACACTGTGGAAACCCAGCTGAATTATGTGCTGGGCCAGCGGCCCCAGGAGCTCTTACTCGCTGCCAGGTGTAAACATTTTCACCAGAGTGTGCCCAGGGCAATCCGTGCCAGAACACAGTCCTGACCGCACACTGCCCGTTTCCCAAGGTCCATGTCCTTGCTCTTAGCAGGCGTTGTTTTCACCACAGCAGAGGCAACTGCCCCTCCAGCTACTCCAGATTCATTGTGAGGCAAAACATATATCAAGTGTCTATAACAAACCAGGTTGGAAAGGAAAGGAGGACGAGGGGCCCGTGGCCTACCGCTCCTCTCCTCCTAGCCCCCCGAGCTTTCAATGAGTTGTTAACACCCACGCTGGGAGTTTCAACCCAGTCCAAGGGAATTAGGTGACCAGCTTCCACTGAAATTCACTGGGCTTTGGGTGTGGATTCCTGTAGGCAGGGCCGGCTCCAGCATTTCTGCCGCCCCAAGCAAAAAAAAAAAAAAAAGCCGCGATCGCAATCGCGACTGGCAGCGGCAATTGAGAAAAAAAAAAAAAAGCCGCAATCGGTGGTGGTAGTTCGGCGGCAGGTCCTTCGCTCCTAGAGGGAGTGAGGGACCTGCTGCCCCCGAATTGCCGCAGGTGCCGCCCCTCTCCCTTGGCCGCCCCAAGCACCTGCTTGTTAAGCTGGTGCCTGGAGCCGGCCCTGCCTGTAGGCCCAGGCAAATCGCAGCCTCAGGTGCGAGGTGATCCTTGGGAGCCTGTGAAGGGGACTCTGAGGCCAGAGGGAATGTATGTGCCATGGGATCTTGCTATGCCAGCCGCCTGACTTGGGAACTGCTCCGGTCCCATGGTGACGGGTGCTGGCACAAAGCCCTTAGGCAGTCACCAAGCTCCCAAACCCAGGGGGCGTTTGGATGGGAGAAGGTGGCAGAGTATCTCCCCCGGTGGCCACCATCCCCCACGGGCCATAAGCCAAGTGCTGGGCTCCTGATAGAGGTGAACCAATTGGTCCAAGCTAGCCCTGCTCTGCGCCCCTTTCCTTAGGCCTCGAGTACCCCGGCCCCGGGATGTACCTCTCTACAAATACTCGACACCCCAGGGTGCGAAAAGCCAGCGCCCCGGGACGCCCACCCTGCAGTGCTTTGCCCGGTGCTTCGGGATTTCTGTCGGCTGCTTTCGACACCGGCTCTTGCCATGGCGCGACAGCCAGTGCCTGGATCCCCTGGCCCTGGCGAGGGGCCCCTGGACAGTTTCTGGGGAGAAGGGCTTTTTTGGGTGGGGGGGGGTCAAATCATACAGCAGGATCCCCAGCCCTCTCCTCACCTCCCTTCTGGCACCTGCGCTGTTACCTACAGCGGGCGGAGGCAAAAAACCCGCTCCCCCTCCCCCAGACCCACCGCAATGGGAGGCTTCCTGCACCGCCCGGCAAGGGCCCTGCTGGCTGGAGCCGGGGAGCGGGGAAGCCCTGCCATGCAGACACGTTCCCGGGGATGCTGCTGGGGGGGGGGGGGGGGGGGGGCGGTTCTATTGCATCCCCCCCCCCACCCCACCCCCGCGGCCCCAGCAATAGCCCCGTTGCCCCCCAGCACCGACCCGGGCTGAGCCGGGGGAGGGGTCGGTGCGCGCCGGCCGGACCCACCTGCTGGGAGCTGAGCTCCCGGTCCAGCTCGCGGGCGCGGTTGTGCCAGACCAGGCGGTGCAGCGGGTACCTGCCCTCCGGCCCCTTCCCGGCAGAGGCGGCGGCGATCATCCTGTCGGCACGCCGGCTCCGGCGGCGCAGGGGCGGGGGGCTGGGCGCAGGGCTGCCGGCGGCGCGGGGAGGAGGCTGGGGCTGCGGAGGCATGTGGCTGGGAGGGGATCTCCGGCGCGGCGGGCCCGGCTCCGGGGCTCCCCGAGAGGGGGGCGCTCCAGCGCCGAGCGCCGGGCCCCAGGCAGCGCTGCGCGCTCCGCCCGCGCACACAAAGGGAAGCGCCCGGCCGCGGCGCGCAGCGCAGCGCTCACCCGGAGCGCAGGGCGCGCAGGCGGCGGCAGGAAGCGGCGCTGGCTGCCCAAGGGCCTCGAGCCCCAGCGGGCCCCGAGGCACCGGCATGGACCCCGCCCTGCCCTGCTCCGCTCCGGGACCAGCCCCGCCGGCTGGAGAGCTCCGTGCAGCGGCCTGGCGGCGGGGCCTGATGGGAGCTGTAGTTCCCCGGGCCGGGCCGGGCCGGGCTCTCTGTCCCCCGGCGCTCCGGGAACTGGGCAGCCCGGGCCCCAAGCTCATCTTCCTCCCACCTCGGCCACGGGCTGCCCTGGCTTCCCTTCCCGGCTTTGCCCCCGGCCCCATCCCGTGCCCATGGCCTGCCCTGGCTCCCCCCGCTGGGCCTGCAGTGACCCTGCTCGCCCCGCCCTTGCCAACATCACCTCAGGGCTCTGGTGGCAGCCAGGTGCCCCGTCTCAGAGCTGGGGCACCGGGCACTGGGCACTGGTCCTTGCCTAGGGGCCCGTGTCATGCCCTGCTCCTCCTGGGAGACACAGCACCTGACCTGCTACCGGAGGGCCTGGGCTTTCATCTGAGCTAGCAGCCCACATTTGGCCCCCAGGACTTCTCTCCTACCTCTTGCTATGTCACTGGTACCCCCATGTACCACGACCACTGGCTCCTCCCCAGCACTGCACATAAATCTGTCTGGTGGGCTTCTCGAGACATCAAGACAGAATTATGTGCAGTGCTGGGAGGAGCCGCTGGTTGTGGTATGTGTAGGTAGGAGAGGGGTCCTGGTGGCCAAATTTAGGCTGCTAGATTAAGAGATTGAAGTCCAGGACCTCCGTGGCAGCATTCCCTGAAATGCTGCCATCCACACGCAGGGCCAGACAGACAGGCAGAGCTGCAGAGTCTCCATGCGTGGAGAAGACAATGGTGTAGGGAGGAGAGGTTTAGATGCATTAGGAACTGGGGAACCTTTGGGGAAGGAGGAGCCCTATACGGGGAGGATGGGCTCCACCTAAACCAAAACAGAACCAGATTGCTGGCATGGAAAATTTAAAAGGTTGCAGAGGAATTTTTAAACTAAGGGCTGGGGGAAAGCCGATAGGTGCAGAGGAGCACATGGTTTGGCCACACATCCATTAAGGGAGGATTTATTAAAGGGGATACTCTGCATCCTCATAAAGGGGCGAGATGGAAGTATAAAATAGAGGTGGGAACTGAAGAAAAAACAGTCACAAAAAAGTTCCATTCGATTACATCACATGAAGGCAGACAACTAAATATTAACACATTTGAGAAGTGCTTGTATACAAATGCTAGACGTCTAAATACTAAGATGGGTGGATTTGAGGGCCTGGTATTAAATGAGATACTGAAATAACAGGCAGAACAGAAACTTGGTGGAATGACAATAATCAATGGGAGATGGTAATGCCAGGGTAGAAGATATACTGGAGTGATAGAGTAGGTCATATGGATGGGGAAATGGAAGTGAATTCCTACTGAGGAAAAGAGAAAGAAGTGTGAACTCTGGCAAGCCAAATGTAAAAGTATAAACAGGCAAACCAAAGAATTTGAGGAGCAACTAGCAAAAGACACAAAAACTAACAGAATTTTTTTTTAAATATATCAGAAGCAGGAAACCTGCCAAACAGTCAGTGGGGCCACTGGACGATCAAGGTGCTAAAAGGAGCAGTCAAGGAAGACAAGGTTGTTGTGGAGAAGCTAAATGATTTTTTTGCATCCGTCTTCACTGTAGATGATGTGAGAGAGACTCTCACACCTGAGCCATTCTTTTTAGGTGACAAATCTGAGGCGCTGTCCCAGATTGAGGTGTCATTAGAGGAGGTTTTGGAAAAAATTGATCAATTAAACAGTAATAAGTCACAAGGACCAGGTGATATCTCCCAAGAGTTCTGAAGGAACTCGGATATGGAATAGCAGAACTACTGACTGTGGTATGTAACCTATCGCTTAAATCAGCTTCTATACCAGATGACTGGCAAATAGATAATGTAACACTGATTTCTTAAAAAGGCTCCAGAGGTGATCCTGGCAATTACAGGCCGGTAAGCCTGACTTCAGTACCAGGCAAACTGGTTGAAACTATAGTCAAGAACAAAATTGTCAGACACATACATTAACATAATTTGTTGGGGAAGAGTCAACATGGTTTGTGTAAAGGGAAATCATGCCTCACCAATCTACTAGAATTCTTTGAGGGGGGTCAACAAGCATGTGGACAAGGGGAATCCAGTGGATATCGTGTACTTAGATTTTCAGAAAGCCTTTTACAAAGTTCCTCACCAAAGGTTCTTAAATTAACTAAGCAATCACGGGATAAGAGGGAAGGTCCTTGCATGGATCAGTAACTGGTTAAAAGATAGGAAACAAATGGTGGGAATAAATGCTCAGTTTTCACAGTGGAGAGAGGTAAATAGTGGGGTCCCTAAAAAATCTGTACTGGACCAATGCTATTCAACTTATTCATTAGTGATCTGCAAAAGGGGTTGAACAGTGATGTGGCAAAATTTGCAGTCAATATAAAATTACTCAGGATGATTAAGTCCAATCAGTTACTCTTTTGCTACAAAGAGCTACAAACGGATCTCACAAAACTGGGTGACTGGGCAACAAAACGGCAGATGAAATTCAGTGTTGATAAATGCAAAGTAATGCACATTGGAAAACATCATCTCAACTATACTTACAAAATGATGAGGTCTAAATGAGCTGTTACCATTCAAGACAGAGATCTTGGAGTCGCGGATAGTTCTCTGAAAATATCTGCTCAATGTGCAGAGGCAGTCAAAAAAGCGAACAGAGTTAGGAACCATTAGGAAAGGGATAGATAATAAGATGGAAAATATCATAATGCCACTATATAAATCCATAGTACCTGCCCACAGCTGTAATACTGTGTGCAGATCTGGTAACCCCATCTCAAAGAAAGATATATTGGAATTGGAAAAAGTACAGAGAAGGGCGAAAGAAATGGGTAGGGATATGGAACAGCTTCCATATGAGGAGAGATTAAAAAGACTGGGACTGTTCAGCTTAGAAAAGAGACAACTAAGGAGGATACAACAGAGATCTATAAAATCATGTCTGGTGTGGAGGAAGTGAATAGATAAGTGTTATTTACTCCTTCTCATAACACAAGAACCAGGGGTCACCCAATGAAATGAATAGGCAGCAGGTTTAACACAAACATAAGGAAATACTTCTTCACACAATGCACAGTCAACCTGTGGAACTCATTGCCAGGGGATGTTGTGAAGGCAAAAGTATACCAGGGTTCAAAACTAAATTAGATAAGTTCATGGAGGATAGGTCCATCAATGGCCATTAGCCAAGATGGTCAGGGACACAACCCCACACTCTGGGTGTCCTTAAATCTGACTGCCAGAACCTGGGACTGGATGACAGGGGCTGGATCACTCGATAGCTGCCCTGTTCTGTTCATTCCCTCTGCAGAATCTAGCAGTGGCCACTGTCAGAAGACAGGACACTGGGCTAGCTGACCCATTGGTCTGACACAGTCTGGACGTTCTTATGACAGCCCTGGGGGGCCACGCCCCTTGTTCCTGCAGGCGAGTGCCCCTGTGGTGAGATTCCTCTCTGCAGTGTGAACACCGCTCCTGTGATCTGCCCACGTTTCTGGTGCAACTGGGACAGCAAAGGGCTACGGAGACATCTGCAGGAGTGGCAGATAGGGACAGTGTCATGGACTGGGCCAGGCCAGAGGTGCAGAAGGGGCTGCAGGACACCCTTATCTGGCTCTCCTGCAGGTGGCACCATGCTTTCCCCTGTGCTTGGAGTGACCTTCCAAACTCCAGCCTTCAACCCACACCCCCAGGTTCAGTCCCTCCTAGCGAGAGCCCAGCTCATGGTGCTCCCTCCGGCCCCCTTGCTCCACCCTTGTTTTCCTGCCCAGTGTGCAAGCGCTCCAGGGCCAGGGCTGCAGCTGTGTATGTGCAGAGCCCAGCATAATGGGGGTGCTACTCAGAGAGCCACAATGTGACATTCAGCCGTCCAAGAACAGCCCCTGCACGCCCAGCTGGGGGTGGCATTTTTCACCCTGCTACGTAATTTTCCTTTGCATCGTTCAGCAGCTGCCATGCTCCACCCCAGAAGTGGCAGGGTGAGGTGGCATTTTACCATACTTGTGGGGGGTGATATAGACGCCCGTCAAATCTGGAGTGCTGCAAAAATGTTCTGGTTTATTGTCTTAGCCTCGGTGCCCAGGCTACAACCCGCCCTTCCCCGTGGGGATGGGATAATGGAGCAGCTAACGGCGCTTCACTCACTTGTCGTCGTCGTCGTCCCCCCCTCCCCCCGGTGAATGCCCCGTGTCACTGGCTTCCCCACGTGCAGCCAGCGTGCTGCCGGAGCCCTTGGCACCACGGGGCTGGAGAGCTGCACGAGCAGGGGCATGACATCGCTCTGCAGGGAGGGGAGCTCAGCCGGGCTTGGAATCAGGCTGGAGCTTTGAGTTGTTTCAACTCTGAACGTGCCGAGATTTCACTCGTGTTCTGTGTGTTCTAGAGTCCTGCCTTTTCCGGGCAGAAGGCGCCATTACGATCCTGTAGCTAAGCCCGGCCACAGACTCTCAGCCAGTGATTCCTCGAGCTGCTGGTTCCGACAGATTTGCCTCCAAGCACCAGCTGAGCTCAGGGCCCCGTTGTGCTGGGCGCGGAACATGCCCCACAGAGCTGTACTCGGCAGACGGGGGGGAGGGGAAGGGACTTGCCCAGGGTTACCCAGCAGGACAGTGGCGAAGCTCGGAATGACACAAGGCCAGTGCCCTGTGCTCTGACCTGGTACAGATCTCCATGACGGTGTGCCTGGGCTGCGTGTTGTTCCAGCCGCGAGCAAGATTTTATCGCAGACACCTCCCCAAGGCAGTGTCGGAGCGCCCCACCTGACGATCTCCGGTAGCAGGGGCTCAGGGCCTTGCCCACCAGGCATGGGCTGGCACCGAAAGGAGCAACCCCTCTTTCTAAAGACTAGGGAATGGACGTCTAAGGACCAGAGCTCTGCTGTGAGCATGCCACGGGCAAGGGGCTGGGAGCCAGCCACAAGGGGTGGGTTCCCCCAGAGTCGAGCCAGTGCCTGTATTGACCAGGGAACACTCCCCCCTGCAGAGCCCAGGCGCTGCTGGGTGGGACTCCAGCTCTGGCAGCCCCCCTCCCCCCCCCGCTGGAGCACTGCCATTCTCCAGTGCAAAGCAAGGGGGCTGTACCCCAGCCACAGATCCCCTGCTGCTGGTGGGGGCCGGCCTCTGCCCTTCACCCAGGAGAGCCCACCGCAGGAGTCACTTCCCCAGCCAACATGTGTCTGGGCCCAGGGCTGGGGGGGCATGCAGCACCCTCGCCTTTCCAGTGGGAGCCTGGTGAGCTGGGATCTGGAAGAAACCCCGCCACCCCATCCAGACACACCTTGTGGATGGTGTTTTCTACTGGGCTGCCAAGCTCTGCAACATCAGAAGGGGATGGGGGAAGGAGCGGGGGCATTTGGGGGCTCATGAGTTGTGAGCCTGCATTCTGTCATAGATTCATAGATTCATGGACTGGAAGGGACCTCGAGAGGTCATTGAGTCCAGTCCCCTGCCCGCATGGCAGGACCAAATACTGTCTAGACCATCCCTGATAGACATTTATCTAACCTACTCTTAAATATCTCCAGAGATGGAGATTCCACAACCTCCCTAGGCAATTTGTTCCAGTGTTTAACCACCCTGACAGCTAGGAACTTTTTCCTAATGTCCAACCTAGACCTCCCTTGCTGCAGTTTAAACCCATTGCTTCTGGTTCTATCCTTAGAGGCTAAGGTGAACAAGTTTTCTCCCTCCTCCTTATGACACCCTTTGAAATACCTGAAAACTGCTATCATGTCCCCTCTCGGTCTTCTCTTTTCCAAACTAAACAAACCCAATTCTTTCAGCCTTCCTTCATAGGTCATGTTCTCAAGACCTTTAATCATTCTTGTTGCTCTTCTCTGGACCCTTTCCAATTTCTCCACATCTTTTTTAAAATGCGGCGCCCAGAACTGGACACAATACTCCAGCTGAGGCCTAACCAGAGCAGAGTAGAGCGGAAGAATGACTTCTCGTGTCTTGCTCACAACACACCTGTTAATGCATCCCAGAATCATGTTTGCTTTTTTTGCAACAGCATCACACTGTTGACTCATATTTAGCTTGTGGTCCACTATAACCCCTAGATCCCTTTCTGCCGTACTCCTTCCTAGACAGTCTCTTCCCATTCTGTATGTGTGAAACTGATTTTTCCTTCCTAAGTGGAGCACTTTGCATTTGTCTTTGTTAAACTTCATCCTGTTTAACTCAGACCATTTCTGTCCTGGGGAGGTAACCTGCCAGCCCACCCACAACGCTGATCCGCGCTCACACCGCCCCACGGGCGCTCCTGGCGACAGGCCCTGTGCGTTGCCAAGCAGACCCCCAGCAGCTCATGACCCAGCAGTGTCACTCTTGGGATGCCGCCGCGTTCCCAGGCCAGTGGCGCGGGTGAGACCTGCCTGCAGATCCACCCCGATCACCGGGGAACAGTCTGTCGGCAGGGCCGGCCCCCGAGGAGCGCTCCACACCTGCCGCGCCCGCCAAGTCAGTGGGCTCTAGGGGTGCTCAGCACCTCTGCAAAGCCGGCCCTAGAGGAGCAGTGCCAGTGCGTGTGGGCACCCCGCGTTCCCTGCCCTCGGGACCCCGGCCCCTGAGCCTAGGGATGAGAGACGGTTTGTCAGGGCGAGGCCTGACCTTCCTAGACATGTGGGCAGCACCTAGCGCTGCGCCGGGTGGCTCCTGGCACCGCCCAGTGCAAATGGGGGCTGGCACTATTGGGCTAGGTTCAGATTTCCCCCCCTCCTTTTCTTCCCGGTGGGAGGCCCAGGGGCCATTTGAAATGAATTGCGATTATTGCTGTCTGCTTTGCTACCGGCCGCTCAGAACCGCAGAGCGCTCTCCTCTGGCTCCCCCAGCCCAGAGGGTTGTCAGGTGAGAAAGGGTTTCTTGGGGGTGGGGGTGGTTGGGACAAAGTGAGAACAGAGTCAAAAGTGGTTCTGCTAATGCAGCCATTCAGCTGTATCTGGGCGGCCTGTTCTGTGGTGTTCGAGAGCTCGGGATGCACCTGGCATCTTAGCTGCGTCAGCTCCCTGCGTGCGCTCCCCCCTTGCCCCAGCGCTCAGAGTGTCCGTGAAAGGTGGGGCTGGCCCCTCTGAAAAATCACTGCGGTTCTCGCCCAGAAACAGATCCCGCTGAGGCAGCCCCCCCCGACCTCGGACGGCACAAGTGGAGGATTAACCCCTTGCCTGTGCTGGGCTGTGAAGAACTGGGTCCGGGCGGGCGAGGAAGAACTCGGCTCAGCGGGAGGCCAGGGCCCAGGCCAGCTCTGTGGCTGTTTAGCAATGAGTCTCTCGTGGCTCCCCTCAGCTCTTTAGGGCAGGGGCTCCCAGACGGTGACCCACCAACTGCATTTTGTCTTTTTCCAACCCACCATCCCTAGCTGCACCCTGGCTCTGCAACCTAATCCCGGCCCAGTGCAGAGGTGAGCCCAGGGGTAGGGCTGAGAGGGAACCGGCCCTGCACTGTGGCTCCCTGCTCCAGGCGTTGTGACCTGGTGTGTTTGGGGAGGGGTGTCACAGCACCTCTCAGGTTTGACCCTTCGCACTGGGCTGGGAGATGCGTATTTGCTTTGGGTCCTGCAACCCATCTAGAAACTTCCTGCGACCCACCGGTGGGACGGGTCTCACTGATTGGGAACTAGTGCATGTCTCCGGAGGACAGTGCTGATTGGCCCCAGGCCTGGGCTGAAAGGCCTCGCGAGCAGCGTGTTACAGACGGCTGGGACAGGGGACGGGGGTTCTGTTAACGTCCTGGCTTTTCCCCGCCGATCGGCGTGCAGGTGGGCAGAGGCTGGGCTCCGCTTTGCGCATGGGAAGTGGCACAGATGGATCCTGAGGAGGCAGAGCCCCCGGATGTTTCAGAGCTGGGCCCAAGCTGCAAAGTTGGCATCTGGGTTTAGATCCAAAGAAATGTAGAGGTGTTGGGAGTGGTGGGGTGGAGCCAGTCAGCTATTGCAGAGGCCAGTGGTGGGGTGGGGAGGGGAAGAGAAACCCAATTCCACTTTAACTCTCAGCTTTTCCTACGTTGCTTACTCCTCCGCTATCTTATCTGGATTCCAGACCTGGAGGCGTTGTTGAGCAGAACTAGCCCTGGGTGTGAGGTGCCAGGCCTGGAGAGCATGTGGAAATGTGAGGAGGATACTTAGGAAGGTCTCCCAGGCATGTGAGGGGAGCAGATAAGAGAGATGGGGGAGGGGAAGACAGCTCAGCCCCGTGATCTGGCAGAGACTGGGTGACTTTCATCATCAGTAGTTGCTGCAAAACCAAGTCTCAGTGTAACCCGCACACCTCCTGGGTGTGATGTTTGTCCCATCTAGTGGCACCAAGACCAGAGAGCTGCTGCGTCTGCTCTACAGCCTTCGCTAACAGCCAGTTGGCTTTTACCTCATGCACTAAGCTCCGGAGGGCCCAGGTTCGATCCCACCCACCGACGCCCGGGGTCTGTTGGCATTACATCAGGTCAGGCCCTGTTGTGCTAGCTGCTGTGACATCCTGCCCCAGAAAGCACCTGATCTGGATGTCGGAGGGGCCGGGCCTGGTCAGGGGTGGCTCTATGCTTTTTGCTGCCCCAAGCATGGCAGGCAGATGGCTTTTGGCAGCGCGCCTGCGGGCGGTCTGCCAGTGCCGCACCATTGGCGTCCCCACCGTCGGATTGCCGCCAAAGCTGCGGGACCGGCGGACCTCCCGCAGGTGTGCCGCCGAAAGCCGCCCCTGCCTACCGCCCTCACAGCGACCGGCAGGCCGCCCCCCACAGCTTCCCACCCCAGGCACGCACTTGCTGCGCTGGTGCCTGGAGCCGCCCCTGGGCCTGGTGGGTGGAACGGGATGGGGGCACTGTGCACAAGTCCCCGCTGGCATGCTTGCAGCCGGTGCTGGGTGGGGGGATCTGTGGGTAGCATGGCAGAGGGGGGAGGGGAGCAGAAGGTGGCAAATGGTGATGAGGATTTTCCCCACGCATGGGGTGAATGGGGAATAGTGGGTGGAGCCAACCTGAGCAAAGGACCCGCCTCCTCCGGGGTGGGGACATGGAGCCAGGAACCAGCTAAAGTGGGGACAACAAATACATGATCAGAGAGGAGTGGGGGTGGGGCTCCAAGGTGGAACAAGGGACGTGGACAGGCCCAGAGGAGAGAACCCTGGACAGCGCCCGCTGCTGCAGGGAGGCAGCCAAGGAGCCAGGGGCAGGCTCGATGGGGAAACTGAGGCACGGAGTAGGCGGGGTGTGACTCAGCCAGGGGGTCAGGCAGTGGCAGAGCGAAGGCTAGAAGAGCGCTGGCTCCTAGCCCCGCTGCCCCCCCAAGCTGGGAACAGACCCCCCTGCCCGGCCGGGGGCTGCCTGTGCGCGGAGGCCGGTGCCCGCCGCCCCTGCGCTGTAGCTGCGCGGCGCTGCGCCCCCGTGCGCTCGCTCCATTTCCTCCGGCAGCCGGGCCGGGGGGGGAGCCTGCGCCGAACCCTCCCCGCGCAGGGGCCGGGCTTGCGCCGCTTCCTGCAGGAGCCGAGCCGTGGGAGCCGCTGGGAGCGGCGGGAGCCCCGCAGAGACCCCGGCCCGGCCCCGCGCTGGCCCAGAAGGCCGCGCCCGCCTCGCCGCTGAGGATGTCCCGGAAGGGGCCGCGGACGGAGGTGTGCGCGGACTGCGGCGCCCCAGGTGAGGGCTGCGGGCCCGGCCTGCGCGCACAGGCTGCGGCGGGGGGGGCTGCCAGGGAGCCGTGGGGCTGGGCAGTGCCGGGGGCAGGCCCCGCTGGGGCCCCTCGCTCCGGCTGGGCAGTGGGGGGGCGCCCCCGTTGTGCGCTAGGGACAGAGGATGTCCGACCCCCCCGCAACCCGCTCTCCGCTGGTGTAGACCGCTTGGGGGGGGCAAGGGGAGGTCCTTGCAGGGATCCTGGAGCCCCCCTTGTCTGGGGTCTCTGGGGAGGGGGCTCCCGCCGAGCGCCCCTGCCAGCGGTGCCTGTCCTGGGCACTCGCTCCCTGGCACCGAGCTGCAGGGGGTGGCCAGGGTGGGAGCCCCATCGCACCTGCCCACTGGCAGCCCCACCCCCACCCCGGGATGCCATGGGTCTGCTGCCCGTGTGCCATCTGCAGGACTCCCTGGGGCAGGACTCGGACACGCTGCTCGTGTTTCCCAAACTGAACGGTGCCCCCGAGCCCTGTTCGGGAGCCGGCCCATCCCCTGGCGCGGGTTTGGTTCAGGGTATGTGGCGGGGCAGAATCAGACCGACATTGGCTCCTGGCACTGGCCCTGGCCCGGGAGAAGGCGCGTGTCGAACAGCAGTGAGGTCATTGCACTGGCATCGGAGGGACTGTGGTGTCCGAAGGCCCCGTGCTGCACGCCGATGAGCGGGGCCTGCTAGAGCTGCCGTCCGTCCGTCCGTCCATCGCACTGCCAGGCATTGGGCCAGAGCGCGAAGCATTAGGAGAGACCAGGTCTGAGCTGCTAGGGGTACCTCCCCTCCTGCAACGCTCCAAGCCATGGCGGTGCAGGCCACAGGCCAAAGCATCTGCCCTGCCAGTCGGGCATGGCCAGGAGCGTAGCCCCCTATGGCGATGGGGCCTTGGGGGTCCTAGCCCCTGCGAAAGCGCCAGCTAGCGAGCCCAGGCCTGGCGTGGCCAGGAAGATCTGTTAGCATGGTACCTGGTGGAAGGGGTGGAGGTGCAGAGCTGCGGAGTCATGCCCCGAGGCAGAGCGTGGCAGGGGTTCCTCACCGTGGAACTGGGAACCAGTTCCTTCAATCCGTATCCACGTGAGGGAATGAGTTATAAAATCCGGCGGGGCTGCTTCCTGCAGATGGGGGGCCGGGCGCTTCCCCGGCAGGAGGCGGGCGTGTGCGGCAGCTGTGAGCCTGGCCTCGGGGTGGGCAGGAGCTGGGTGAGTGCCTGGCACACGGGCGCAATGGCATGTGCGTTCCCAGCCCACTTAGCGTACAGCATGTCTGTTGCCCCCTCTGTTCTGGGCTCCCCTCCTGGGGAGGCACTGGAAAAAGCCCCATAAGCACCAACAGAGGCAACCCTGGGGTGCCCTCTGGCCCATGCAGTGCAGTGGGATACTGCGGCCCTTGCTGGCTCTGGTACTTACACAGCCCTGTGTGATCTCTCCTGGCCCTCCCGGCAGGCAGGGCTCCTGCCCCATCGTACAGCTAGGAACACGCACGGCAGCTCCGTGGTGGAGCAGGACTTGAACCCCCGGCCCATCCTCACTCCTGAGCATGAGCTGCCCCCATTGCTGGTGGCGGTGCAGGAGCCCTGGCCGGTCTCCTCTGTGCTACTCCAGCATGTGCTTGGCTAGGATGGGCCTGGGGTGTGCGCGAGGGGGGGCTCTAGGGGCTACTGAGCAGGTGCCCGCTGCTAGGAGTGGTGAGCTGGGAAGAGACCCCCTGCTGGGAGCTCCTCCTGCTCTGGCTACGGACATGCGGGGCAGGAGGAGGTGGTGCCCAGGGCCTGCCTGGCTGTCCTGGCGCTGGTTAGTACCGTGAGCAGGCGGGGGCAGGGGAGCTCCAGCCACGGCCAGGCCATGTTTCCAGCTGCTCAGGGTGGTGCCGGGCACCATGGGACTAGCAGCGTCTGCCCTGCAGCCAGAGGGAGCTGCACGCTGGCACCTTGGGTCTCTGCTGCCCCTGCAGTGTGGCCTGGGCGGTGCCCTTCAGGGAGAGGGGGCTGCCGACACCGAGCGGAGCTCCCAGCCGAGGTGTGGGATTGGCCGTGCCGGGCCGACGGGGGGTTCCTGGCCTCACTCCCCCCATGTCAGCGCGCTCGGTTCCCGGCAACGCCCGCGAGCACAGAGACATAGATGCAGCCAGTCTCGCTGCCAAGGCCACTTGTGCCTGTGCCATCTGCGTGCCTGCGAGGTGCCCACGCTTGTCCTTCAGGACATGGGGGAGGAGCATGACGCTGGCTGCGCAGGGGCGTTCGGCTGGGCTATCGCTTCCTCCCCGTCCCCCTCCGTGGGAGAGAGAAGCCCATGCGTGGGGCATAGAGGAAACCAGCCACGGGGTGGGATGCTTGGAGCCGGCTCCCCCCACCTGCTCCGCTCCCCCGTGCCCCTGCTTTATCCCCAGCCGGGAGGTGCCCGTGCGCCAGCCCTGGCTGTAGGTGGCACCCAGAGCCAGAGGGGAGCCTGGCTGCTCGCCCCTGCACAGGTAGTGAGCTCCCCAGCACCCTGCCTGGGCACAGCCTGGGGGGCTGTTTCAGTGCTGGAAATAAGGGGGGCCCAGCGCTCTGGGTGGGGTCACTGCCGTGGGCGGAGGGCTCATCCCCCATACTCCGCAGCCCGCCAGGAGCGGCCTGCGTCCTTGGGCCGTTGCCTGACACTGACGGGGGCCTCTGTGCCCCTTCCAGGTAGCTCTGGGACCCCCCCCTTAAAGTAGTACACCTGCTGCTCGCCCAGCAGCTCCGCCCCCCGCCCCGGGGAGCAGGGCAGAGGCTGGGGGCAGCGCTGGGGGGATGCCGCCTGGGTGCTCCTGGCGTGGCGAGTCAGCAGAGCGCAGCTGGGGCCAGTCCCTGGGCCAAGCTCCTCTCCCGTGCAGCCAGGAAGGAAGCCTAGGGAGGGCCTGCTCCATCCGCAGCAGCCAGGCTTCCTCTGCAGGGACAACAGGGGACCCGGCGCCAGGCTGGGGGGAGGTGCTGCTGGGAGGCTGGGCTAATCCCCCCCCAGCATTCAGCCCCAGGCCCCATGGTGGGCTGGGTGTCCTGTCACCCCCGGCAGGCCAGGCCCCCATCCCCATTCCACAGGTGGGAGCCCAGGCAGAGCTGCGAGTGGAACCCAGGAATCCTGCGTTGCCCTGCAGTACCCACCATGCCCTTGTTCTGGCCCCTGGGCCCCACTGCAGGGTCTTGTGGGGGTCCCAAAGGGCAGGGGGCAGCAGCTGGCCTGTGTAAACTGCCCCGTCCCTGTGGGTCTGACCCTCTGGGAGGCTGCGGACTAACCCGCCCCACCCCAGGCCAGATCCCCCATCACAGCCCAAAGGGGGGGGCATCTCTACCATGGCTCCTGCTTGTTTCCTTCCCTGCCGGCGCAGCTTGGGCAAAGGGGCTGTCCAGGTATTTGTGTAGGTCCTACAGAATGGGGCTGGGTGGCTCGTTATCCAGCGTGGCTTGGCAAGGAGGTTCCCTGAGTGATCAGTGCCTGCTTCACAGCATCTTTGCAGGGCTGTGAGGCTGGCGGGGCCTGGGCCTGGCTGCCTCTGGGGGCCGCCCCTCCCCGCTGAGCCGGTGTGAGGCTGGCTGGGGGGGGCTGCCCCCTCTCCCACTGGTGAGCCGACCACGTGGCCATCTCCTGCGTTGGCCAGACCACGCAGCCTGAGCCGTGGGTACCTCCTGGCCTGGTTCAGTCTTGAGCTTCCCCAGCCATGGGCGTGTCGGGGGCTGATTGCTGGGACCCCAAGCTGCTGGCTTGGGTGGGCCCCTGTGGCCCCCGCACTCATGAGCACTGCACCCCCATGGCAGCAGGGCAGGCGGGTCCCTGGGGGCAGAGACCGGACACGGCCCGGCACAGGGGTTCCCAGCCTGGCAGAGCACCTGGGCGGGGGAGGGGTCTCCTGTGCTAAGGGGTGGGACTGACGAGGCAGGAACGTCCCCTGCGCCATCCCTGGGCTTTGCCTGGCACCTGGAGCAGCCGATCCCCAGGCCCATCCCCCCGTCTCGGGGCGAAGGGCTCCTGGCCATGCCTGTCAGGGCTGTGCCATGTTCAGGGCCGGCTTTAGGCCGATTCCCCCTATTCCCCAGAATCGGGCCCTGCGCCTTAGGCGCCTTTTAATTTTTTAAATTTTCTTGACTCACCCGGCGGCAGGGGGCCTGCTCCGGGTCTTCGGTGGCACTTCGGTGGCGGGGGTCCTTCAGTGCCGCGGAAGTGCCGCCGAAGACACAGACTCCCGCCGAGTATTTGAATTGGGCCCCGCAGGTCCTAAAGCCATCCCTGGCCGCGTTCTCCCACGTCTGGGGGTGTCAGCCGCGTTACTGTGTCATGGGGTCTGCAGGGGGAAGCAGCAGCCTGCAGGATCCCCTTTCCCTGCGACCAGCTTGTCCGGGGGGCCCTGCTGGCGGGGCGGGGGGGGCGTGCTGGCTGGTGCACAGGGAAAGGGGCTTGGGGGGCTCAGTCTGTGCCCAGGAGAAGTCTGGCTCGTGGGCTGCTGCCTCCCCCAAGCATTTGGGAGGTGCCAGCCTGCTGTGGGCGCTGCCGCAAGCCAGGGGCCTGGGTGCACTGCAGAGCCACCTCTGTTGGCATCGGCTGGGGCAGCGGAGGGGGCTGGAGCCGGCACTGCTCCCCCCTCAGGTTCCTTCGTGATGAATTCACCCCCGTCTAGTGACCAGACCAAACCCGCTTCCCTCAGCCCAGCACCGGCTGGGCTCTGGGATCCGCCTGGGCTGTGGCTGCTGCAAAGGCTTTGTCCTGGGCTAGTCAGGCCTGTCACGGCCACCCCTGCCAGCCCCTTCCCAACCCCCCTCTCTGCCGGGGCTGGGGCCCGGTGCCAGCGCTGGCTCCTGGCCGGGCCCTGTGGGGCAGAGCACGGGGGCTCTGGCCCAGTGCCTGAACAAGCGGCTTCCCCAGTGGCTGGTGGGCCCGCCCACCGGTGCGTGGGCCTGTGGCTTGTATCTGACCGGCCCAACTCGCTGGGATTCGAGCCCAGCCGGGGGCTCTGAGCTGGGGCTGCAGCTTCCCCCGTGCCCAGCCCGTGCTAGTTGCAGGTGCACTGTGGTTCTGGGCCGTGGGGCTGCCTTCTGCAGGGCATGGTGCCATTGGGACGGGGCGGGGGTCAGTGTGAGCAGAGTGGCTGGGCGTGGCATGGCGTGTGGGGCTGCCTTCTGCAGGGCACGGTGCTGATGGGACTGGGGGGGGGGGGGGGTCAGTGTGGGCCGTGGGGCTGGGCGGGGCGTGATGGCAGCGTGGGAGCTGGGCTGGGGTCTTTCCCCTGGGCCCCCATGTTGCAGTGGGGCAGCCCCTGGCTGTCCGGACGTGCTGGGGTCCATGCGCTGCTCCAGAGAGCTCTGCCGGGACCCCAAGGGCTGAACTCGGGACTTGGGGGGCCCATGGGAAGGCAGCCCCACCCCCCCTTGCTCTGGCTCTTGTGAGGACACGGTGCCCTTGGCTTGTGACTGTCTCCTGTGCAGCAGCGCGGGGCAGACGCAGGCCGGGCTGGGGGCCGGAGCCGCCCGCTGAGCAGAGCTCCAGTCAGGGCACTGTCCCCTGCACTTCTCCGGCCGTGGGGGAGCCCTGGGTGCTGCCCCCTCCCCCCAGCCTGGCAGAGCTGAGCTCAGACCCCCGCCCCTTTGCTTTGCAAATGAGTGGTTTGAACTTTGCAAGCAGCATTTGCATAACGTGTCTCTCCAGCTCCCAGCGAGCCTGGGTCGGGGGGGCCAGACTGGGCCCCACCGGTGCTGTCCTGCAGACTGGAGCAGCTGGATGTGTGTGGGAGGGGAGCCTGGGTGGGGATTGTGGGGCACTGCCAGAACTGTGGGAGCAGGGCGGGGGGGGGGCAGGGCTGGGGGTCAAGGGCAGGGCTGGGATAGAGGGGCTGTGGGGCGGGGCCAGAGCTGGGGGGAGGTTCCAGCACAGGACAGCGGTGGGGGAGGGGAGGCCCTGGCGCTGAGCAGGGCACACCCGGGGGTGGGGGGAGCTGTGGCTGGTGGGGGCTGGCTCCTGCTCCAGCACAAAGCTCTCGTTCTCCCAATGACCTTTCCGCAGCCATTCGACCCCCGGCCTGGCTCCGAGAGAGGTGGCCGTCCCACCCCCACAGTCCCTGTGGGACCTGCCCTGTGCCCTAGGGAAGCCCCCATGGGTGCAGCCCCCAGGTGCCGCCCTAGCCAGGGACCCCCCTTGGCTGCCATCCCCCTTCCCAGGAAGCTCAGGGAGCTGCCCCGGGAACCTGCTCTGCTCCCCACTGGCCGTGGGGCTGCAGCGGGCTGGGGGGGCGCTGGGCGCTGACGCACGCTGCAGGAATCAAGGCTCACAGGGGGAGGGGCGGGCGCGGGCGCTGCTGCAGCTCAGCGAGCCGGGAGGCTGCCAGGGGCCGTGCCGGGCACAGTGGGGCCGGCCTGGCATGCGGCCGCCAGCACAGAACTGCCTGGGGGGCAGCGTAAACGTCTCCTCCCCTGGGCGGCAGCAAAACTGGGTATGGGGGGGCCCAAGGCTGGGGCACTAGGGTGTCTCCACAGTGCCTGCAAGCCCCAGCCGTGGGCCAGGGCCCCCCATGGAGCCAGGCTCTGTGTAAACACACAAGAAAAAGTAGGGGTTGCGGGTTGGGACTGAGGGGCACCGGCAGAGCTGGGGGTGGGGTGTGGGGAGCCCAGGACTGGGCTAGCAGGGGCTGCGAGTCGGGACTATTTCACTAGGAGGGTGGTGAAACACTGGAATGCGTTACCAAGGGAGGTGGTGGAGTCTCCTTCCTTGGAGGTTTTTAAGGCCCGGCTTGACAAAGCCCTGGCTGGGATGATTTAGCTGGGAATTGGTCCTGCTTTGAGCAGGGGGTTGGACTAGATGACCTCTTGAGGTCCCTTCCAACTCTGATATTCTATGATTCTATGATTCTATGACTGAGGGGTACCAGCAGAGCCTTTGCGTGCCCCTTAGTGGTAGAAGAGGGCCCGTCCGTGGGGCTGGGAGGGTGGATTCCCTGCCCCTCACCCTAGGCCTGGCGAAGTGGGGCAGTGCCCAGCGCCATGGGTCGGGTGAGGCCAAGCCCGTGACAAGCAGTTGGCTGCTCCCCTCACACGGCTCTCCGGGGCCCTGGGGGAGCAGCTGCATGCTGGGATCCGGGCTCTGGCCCGCTCGCGCCCTGCCCTGCCCCGGGGCGGGCCTGCCAGAGCTGATGCCTGGCTCTGCCATGTGTGAGAGAGCTGGGCCAGGTGCCCCCCGAGCGGGGGCCGGGCACCGGCTCTGAGCCGCAGTGCTCGGCATCTCAAGCGGCCTTTTGTTCTCACGCAACAAAGGGCTCCATTCCGGCTGGGCTGGGGGAGGGGCTGGTGTTACCATGGGGGCTGTGGGGGGGAGAGGGGCACAGGAAGGCTGGGGGGTGGGGCAGTGGGGCTGTTCCCCTGGGAAGGGGGCAGTGGCACAGCACCATGGGGCTGGCTGCCTGCTCAGTGGCCATGCTGGGTCCCCGCCCGCTGGGCATGAGGCCGACCCGTTTGGCTCCCAGGCACTGGTTACCCTGGCTGTCCAGCCATGGCGCTTCGAGCCTGGGCCTCAGGGCTGGCCTGCGGGGGGTGGTCGGGCACAGCTGAGAGCCTGGTGCCGCCTGCGCCAGGCACACGGGAACACTACTGCTGCTGGCTGTTGGCACGCCCTGGCAGAGCTCTGAGGGGACCGGGGATAGACGTGCCTAGGAGAGGGCAGGGGCTGGGCTGCTGGCCCATTCCTCCCCATGTATCCCGGGCAGGGGCGAGGCGGGTTTCTTTACCCACAAGCGGCTGGTACCGGGGTCTGAGCACAGGGCTGGGAGCCATCCCCTTTCTCCAGCTGCTGAGAGCTCCCCCCTGCCGCTGTGTCCCGCACCCGGGGCTCCCCACACCGCTCGCTGATGCTGCCTGGGGCCCCCCGGCACCTGGTGCGGCCCTGAGGGAGCGACACGTGGGCGAGGAGCCGGGAATAGCTCTGTGCGTGGGAGGCTGCCGGGTGGGGGAGGGCGTGAAGCCGGCTGGGCTCTGAGCTGGCAGAGCTGCTCTGGGATTGGGGGTGCAGGCCCGACTGGGACCTCACTCGTCTCCGGTGGGGGTACTGTGTGCGCCGATGGGGGGGACCCTGGAGAGCGCAGGCCCTGAGAACAGGGCAGGGCTCCCAGCACTCCCTTGCAGCGAGCCGTGTCTGTGCCCTGAGCCCCCTGCGGAGGGGCGGGGGGGGAGAGCAGGCAGTTCTGGGGGGCCGAGAGCACATAGCTCCTGGGGGTTTAACCTGGGCAGGGGCTGGACGGGAGCGGCCAGGCGGCACTGGGTGCTCTGAACCCTGGCCTGTGAGTAGGTGCCAGTAGCCAAGTGGCTGGTTTGAGGGGGTGGGCCGTGGTGGGCATGGGGGGGGGCCTGTCCCAGGCGGTGCTAGCTGTGCCGTGGGGGCGCTGGGCTGGGCTGCTCCTGCTTGGCTAATGAGCTGGGGCTGGGGGGCTGCGTGGGGTCACTGAGCGCACAATCAGCCCCTCTGCGCCTCCGTGGATAGCTGGTGGCCATGCAGCTCGGGGAGCCTGGCCATGGGCTGCGGGAGCTGCTCTCTGCCCTCCACTGCACGCCGCCCAAGCCATGGGGCCCCTGCAGGGTCGGCCTTCCGGGGACGTTCCTGTCTCTGTGGAAAACCCGAGGCCTGTCTGGGCCAGCGGAGCCCCAGCCAAGTGCTGTCCTGGGGCTGGCGTCTTCTGCTTGGCTTGGCCATGGATGGGCACCTGCGCTGGGGGGGCGCTTCCCCTCCGGTCCGGGGAGCGGGCGCAGTGCCTGCTGGTGAGTGCGCAGGGCTCATCCCCTGGGACTGCAGAAGGCAAACCAGGGCCCCCCTCCCTGGTCCTGACGCCCCTGCAGAGCCACGCTGCTCCCTGCCTGGGGTGTGCCTGCCCTGCCCCCCGGCTCCACTTGGCCCCAGCATGGGCACGGGCCCTGGGCAGGGCGAACAGTCCCTGCTCCCAGGCTGCCCCAGGCCTGGTGCCAGGTTGCTAGGGGAAACCTTAGGGTCTCCCTAGCTACCGACTGAGCCCCTTAGCTGTAGCTAGGGAAACCTTAGCAACCGTCCCCATGGCAGCCGATGGGGGGAGCAGGTTACTGACACCCCAGACAGCAGGGTGGGAGGGGTAGGTGCCCCTGGAGGTGAAGAGCAGAGCAGCGCGGGGGGAGACGGTGCCCAGGACTGTCCGGGCTCTGCACCTGGGGGAGAGGCATCGGTGTTGCCCCGGTGGCATATGCTCCCGTTTCCCCCACGGTCTGTCTGCTGCAGCCCCCTGGGCGCCCCCCAGCCCATTCGCTGCACTTGTGCCCACCCCAGAGCGAAACGCCCCAAGCAGCTGCCCCCGGGGTCGGGGCTCAGGGCTGCGTGGCCCTTTCTGGCTGCTGGCCACCCATCCTGGTGCCCGCTGTGCCTGGTGCCAGCTGAGGGGGCAATACCTTCCGCCTGTCCCTTGGTGCTTCACAAAGCCTAATTAAACCTCACACTGAGATGGGACTTGTCCCCCGTCACACAGGGAGTCAGTGTGAGAGCCGGGATAAAACCCAGGAGTCCTGGCTCCCAGCCCCTCCATTCTAACCACCGGACTCCACTCCCCCCCAGAGCCTGGATAGAACCCAGGAGTCCTGGCTCCCAGTCCCCTGCTCAAACCCATTCCCCCCCAGAGCTGGGGCATTCATTCCTTCCTAACCAGCTTGTCTGGGGTGCTCCAGGCCTCTGTATCCGAGTGCCCAGCTGGCACGTGCCCGGTGCCTGCCCTGGGTCTCCACCTTTGCTCATGAGGAAGGTCCCCTCCTGCCAGGCTGTGCCCTGGCCTGGCCCAGCCGCCGAGCCCTTGGCAGATGTTCCCGGTGGGGGCTGTGGTACCGGCGAGTGCCAGGCCTGCGGGGGGGCGTCTAACCCATCTCCTGCCCCCGCAGACCCCGGCTGGGCCTCCATTAACCGCGGCGTGCTGATCTGCGACGAATGCTGCAGCGTCCACCGCAGCCTGGGCCGGCACATCTCCATCGTCAAGCACCTGCGCCACAGCCCCTGGCCCTCCCCGCTGCTGCAGGTGGGTGGGGGCAGCGCCGGGGGGGAGGGGCGCTGGGGGTCTCTGTGCGGCTCCCCCTCCCCCGGCACTGCCCGTGGGCGCACAGCCTCATGCAGCGTCTCCGGGAGCGGCAGGTGGTAGGATTGTTCCATGTTACATCAGCCGCGACTGGTCCCCTCCTGGACTGCCGGCCCTGCCTTGCCAGCGGGTTTGTGCCCACGGCTTCCTGGCCTGACCCCCGCCTGGCCTGTGCCGTCCTCTCCCCCCTTCACGCTGCTGGGGGTTTGTTCACATTATTCGTATTGTGTGGATTTGTAGTGCTGATAAAGTTAGTGACCTTTCCCTCTTCCCCACCCAGCTCTGCTGGTGCCCCTCACTCCCGACCCGCAGCCGCCCGCCAGCCCAGCCCTGGTGCCCCTCCCTCCCGACCCACAGCCCCCCGCCAGCCCAGCCCTGGTGCCCCTCCCTCCCGACCCGCAGCCCCTGCCAGCCCGGCCCTGGGTCTCCAGTGGCAGAGCTGAGGTTTGGCTGCCCAGCTCTGTGGGTCAGTGAGGTGCGTGGCTCGTCTCTCCCCAGATGGTGCACACTCTGGCCAGCAATGGTGCCAACTCCATCTGGGAGCACTCGCTGCTGGACCCGGCGCAGGTGCAGAGCGGGCGGCGCAAGGCCAATCCTCAGGACAAAGTGCAGTAAGTGTCCGGGGGGGGGCGAGGAGGAGGGCATGGGGGAAGGGCTAGCCCGGTGCAGTCTCACCCTGTCCCCTCTCTCCCCAGCCCCACCAAGTCCGAGTTCATCCGCGCCAAGTACCAGATGCTGGCCTTCGTGCACAAGCTGCCCTGCCGTGATGACGATGGCGTCACCGCCAAGGACCTCAGCAAGGTGGGGGCCCTGGGGATGCTGAGCTCCAGGGCTGGATCCCAGAGGGGAATGCCCGGCTGTGCTGGGAGCAAGTCCACTCCTCTCTAGCCTGCCACGCTGGGCACCATTGGGGGCAGGGGGTCCTCGGTGCCCTCCCGCGGGCGCTGGGGTGGGACTGGCACCGGTGGGCCCAGGTTCGAGTCATGCAGCGTTATGAAGGCACCTGGGGCTGCCCCCAGTGAGACCGTCCCAGGGCAGCTGCTGCTGTGAACAGACCCAAGCCCTGCTGGGCCCTGGGCTGGGGCAGCCTGTCAGCGGCCTGGATCCCCAGTGCCATGTGCGGCCCGGCCCGGCCCAGCCCTGCCCCTCCCAGCCAGGCAGGTGCAGTTCCAGGCCCTGAGACCCTCCCCTAGCCCAGCCCCTCTCACGGCTTGTGCTGCTAGCCCAAGGGCCCTGTGCCGGGTTGGGTCACAGAACCCCCCCTTGAGAGCTGCCACCTGATGTGCTGGGGTCAACCCTGAGCCCGTTTTCCCTGGCAGCTTGGGACTTCAGTGCCCTGCCCGGTTTGAGCCAGACACGCCAGCCTGCTGCAAACCCAGACCCAGCTCTGAACCACATTCCCCGAAAGCTGCAGGCTTAACTGAAAGCAGCTTAAGAAGTGCTCCTGTCTCCAGCACTCAGATACCCAACTCCCAATGGGGTTCAAACCCCAAATAAATCCGTTTTACCCTGTATAAAGTTTATACAGGATAAATCATAAATTGTTCGCCCTCTATAACACTGATAGAGAGAGATGCACAGCTGTCCCCCCTCTCCCCCCCCGGTATTAATACATACTCTGGGTTAATTAATAAGTAAAAAGTGATTTTATTAAACACAGAAAGTGGTTCCAAGTAATAACAGACAGAACAAAGTGAATTACCAAACAAAATAAAATAAAACCCGCAAGTCTAAGCCTAGTACAGTAAGAACTTGAATACAGATAAAATCTCACTCTGAGATGTTTCAATAAGCTTCTACCACAGACTGGACGCCTTCCTAGTCTGGGCCCAATCCTTTCCCCTGGTACAGTCCTTGTTCCAGCTCAGGTGGTAGCTAGGGGATTTCTCATGACTGCAGCCCCCTTTGTTCTTTTGCACAAGGCAGGAATCCTTTGTCCCTCTCTGGGTTCCCACCCCCTCCTGCTCAATGGAAAATCACCAGGTTAAAGATGGATTCCAGTTCATGTGACATGATCACATGTCCTGTGAGACTTCATGCCTTCATTCTTCCCAGCCTGACTCTCAGGAAGGCTTGCAAAGAAACAGAGCCATCCACCCTCAATTGTCCTCGTCAATGGGAGCCATCAAGATTCCAAACCGCCATTAATGGCCCACACTTTGCATAATTACAATAGGCCCTCAGAGTTATACTTCGTATTTCTAGTTTCAGATACAAGAATGATACATACATACAAATGGGATGATCACACTCAGTAGATTATAAGCTTTGTAATGGTACCTTACAAGAAACCTGTTGCATGAAGCATATTCCAGTTACGTTATCTTCACGCTCATTAGCATATTTTCATAAATCATATAGAGTGCAATGTCACAGGCTCCTCCCTGGGGCCAGGCGGGTGGTGGGTGCTGTGCCCGGGGGCAGCGGCAGGTTCCCAGGAGGCAGGTTCTGCTGGGCCGGGTAGCTGACGCTCTGCTGTGTCTCCTCTAGCAACTGCACTCCAGCGTGCGAACGGGGAACCTGGAGACCTGCCTGCGCCTGCTCTCGCTGGGCGCCCAGCCTAGCTTCTTCCACCCGGTGAGGCCTGGCCGGGCGCCTCTGCCCTGCAGCGGGGAGGGGAAGGGGGGTGGGCTCTGGGCCCTGCTGGCTCAGGAGGGCAGCAGAGGTCTGGGTGGGGAGGTTGTGGTGATGCCACGTCTCTGTTCCTGTGCTGGCACTAGGTGGCTGGGGCAGGCCTGGGCACCGGGGGCAGCAGCCTGGCATGGTGCCGGGGTTCCCGGTTCACTACTGCAGCAGGGGGCGCCTCCTCTCGGCCCCAACACCAGCCCCAGGGCAGGCCAGTCCCTAGTGCGGCGCCGCACTGCCCCCTAGTGCCCAGCGCCAGGACTGCTCCGGGAGGGGCAGAGACCAGTGACCATGTGGGGGCTGGGCGAGGCTCCCTAGAGCGGCCAGTGGGGGGGACCTCAGAGCCAGGCACCCCGTGGTTTCCATTTTCACTGGCAATGGGACAGCTCACTCCCGACCCGTAGCCCCACTAGCCCGGCCCCGGTGCCCCTCACTCCCGACCCGCAGACCCCTGCTGGCCCGGCCCCGGTGCCTTTCTAGTGGTTTGGTGCTACGTGCCAGTTGCCCTTGTCTGATTGCCTTGCCCTGCGCTAGGAGAAGGGCACCACCCCACTACATGTTGCTGCCAAGGCTGGACAGATCCTGCAGGCTGAGCTGCTGGTGGTGTACGGTGCTGACCCCGGGGCGCCCGATGTGAACGGCAGGACCCCCATCGACTACGCCCGGTGAGTGTCAGGGGCTGCCCGGCAGCGGGACCCCGGCTGGCTGCCCTGGAGAGGCCTTGCACGGACCCTGTCCAGTGACTATAGCGGCCCACGGGCAGCACAGAAGCATCCAAGTGTGTTGCTGGGGCCTGGAGCCTCTGTCGGCCAAGTGCAAAGCAGCCGTGCCAGTGCCCCCAGCGGGCAACCTGCGGGCACTTGGCTGCCCTGCTCCTGGTCTGACCTCTGCCCTCCCCCCGCAGGCAAGCGGCCCAACACGACCTCGCGGACCGGCTGGTGGAGTGTCAGTACGAGCTGACGGACCGGCTGGCCTTCTACCTGTGCGGCCGCAAGCCGGGTGAGTGCGGGGCTCGGGGGAACCCTGGGGAGGGCAGGGAGCTGTGGGGGAGGGGGCAGCACCCCATGGAGGGATGTGGTCGGGGGGGGGGAGGGGCCGCGCTCCGGAGAGAGATGTGGACGGGGAGGGGAGGGGCTGCGCCCCCGGAAGGCATGTGGGGAGGGGACACGCCCCAGGAAGGGATGGGGGAAAGGGGGCTGCGCCCCAGGGAGGAATGTGGGCAGGGGGAGGGGCTGCGCCCCGGGGAGGGATGTCAGTGGGGACCTGGGGTCGATGGGGGACAGCGAGCAGAGGGGCAGGCGGGTGGTGTGTGTGGGGCTGGAATGGGGCCCGTGGGGGGCTCTTGCTGGAGAGCTCTGCCTGCAGCACTGGTTGATGCCCTGCTGGGCGTGGCCCAGAGCAGCGGCTGCAAAGGGGACGGTGACGCCCCCAGGGCAACGCGGCCCAGCAGCCTCCAGGGCCCTGTGGGGCGCAGTTGTGGGGCTTATGGCGCACCCACGGCAGCTCCCCGTTACCACTCCCCCACCCTTGTGCCAGGTGTGGGGCTCCGGGCAGCGCCCGGCTAACAGTCGATGCTGTTGTTTTGCACAGACCACAAGAACGGGCACTACATCATCCCGCAGATGGCAGACAGGTGAGCGCCCCCCCACCCTGCTCTGCCACTGGGAGCCCCCTAGTGTGAGGGAGGAAATGCTGCCACCCTGTGGGCACTGCCGGAATTGCACCTTGCTCCCACTGAGCCGCCCAGGGGGTTGGGAGGGGGCAGCAGGGGGGGGGTCTCCCCTTCCCCACTACCCCGCACCTTCCGTGCACGCTGGGCCGGGTCGATGGTCTGGGACCTGGCCCCCTGCCCCTGAGTGCCTGCCCTGCCCTGGAGAGGGGACACTTGGCCCCACTGGGGTCCTGCCAAGGGGCAGTGCCAGCCCCCCTTGCCCTGGAGCGACCCAGCAGCATTGGACCCCTCACTCCCCATCAGGGGCAGGCTGGTGCAGGGCTGTGGCAGGGACAGTATGGCTGCCCCGTGGACTGGAGCTTGGAGCTTCCTTGCAGGGAGGCAGAGGGCCCAGGGCCTCCTGGTGGGGCTTCAGCTGGGGCAGGCGCTGGACTCGCCTGCAGGGGGTGCTTTTCTGGTTCCCGTGGCCAGTGCCAAGCCTACCACTCCGCTCCTCTGGGTGTGTCTCTTGAGTGGTCCCTGGCGTGGGCACTGCCCACGGGGCAGAGTGGTGTCTGGATGCCCGTGTGTCGGCCTGTGAGAGCACTGCATGGGGGCTGTGGGGCAGGGCAGGCATGGGTGTGGGCGTGGCTGCTGGTGTGTCTACGGCTGTTGTGGGCATGGCCATTGTGGGGCGTGGCTGTGGGCCTGGCCATGGCTGTTGTGGGCATGGCTGTGGGCGTGGCATGCCACTCCTGCGTTTAACGCCCTCCTTTATCCTGTTCTCCCCTCCGCTGCCTTCTCCGGAGTACAGGGCGCGCCCAAAGGGCACGGCGCAGAGGTATTGTCCCCTCCGCTCTGGTCTGTAGCGTCCGGGTGTGACGCGCCGCTGGGACCCGCTAGGCTGCCCCTGCCGCTGGCTCTTGGCCTTAACATGCCGCCAGCTGGTTCAGTCTGTGTAGTGGCAGGAAGGGGTTGATAGAGGTGGGGAGCAGGGGGCATGGTGTGGCCTCCCCAGCCACCCGCAGCTCTGCGGTGCCCCTCACTCCTGACCTGCAGCCCCCTGTTAGCCCAGCCCTGGGACCCCCCCACCCACCCACAGCCCTGCCGGTGCCCCTCACTCCCGACCTGCAGCCCCCTGTTAGCCCAGCCCTGGGACACCCTCACCCACCCATAGCCCTGCCGGTGCCCCTCACTCCCGACCTGCAGTCCCCTGCCATTCCTTTCCTGACCCACATCGCCCTGCCAGTGCCCCAGGTCTAGCCGTTCATTGCCGTGGTGCCTGGTGGGTATGTTGTGTCAAGGTGAGCCGAATGCCGTCTGTGGCCATACAGCTCACCCCATTGCCCGAGGGCTTGTGGGTGCCCCAGGGGGTAGCTGGCGGGGGGTGTGGGCCAGCAGTGACCCCTCTTGCTTTGTCTCCCGCCCGCCCCCGGCTTGTGCAGCCTGGACCTGTCTGAGCTGGCGAAAGTGGCGAAGAAGAAGTTACAGGCGGTAAGTGGGGCTGGGGGCTGGGCCCTGCTGGGGGGGGACCCTGGCCTGCAGCAGCCGCCCCTCGCAGACCAGCTGCCCTGGGACGGGGCTGATCCCAACCCCTGGGAACCCCCCACCCCCATGGGTCCCTGGTGCCGAGGGAGCTGGAGCTTGGCGTGGGCAGGACCAGGCCGAGCGGCTGCTCTGACTCCATCCCGCCCCCCGTGACCCGCTCATCTCTGCTTCCAGCTCAGCAACCGCCTCTTTGAGGAGCTGGCCATGGACGTGTACGATGAGGTGGACCGCAGGGAGAATGACGCCGGTGCGTGGGGGGCAGGCAATGCTGGGCCGGGGGTGGGGCAATGCCAGGGCGGGTGGGACGCCGGTGTGGGGCGATGCCAGGGCGAGCGATGCTAGCGTGAGCGGCAGAGGGCGAACGACGCCGGTGTGTGGGGGTGTGGGTGGTGCCGGGCCGGGGGCTGGGGGTGGGCTGATGCTGGGGAAAGGGGGATGGAATGATGCTGCTGCTGCGCTGTGGGGGGATGGGGCTTTGGGGAGCCAGGGATGGGTTTGGCCCAGGCTCTGGGCCCAGCTGGGAGCCCCCCAGGCTGCAGCCTGGGCCGCCATGTGTGGGGCTGCTCCTACGGGTGCTGGGGTGCCCACTCCCTATGGACGCCAGCGGCAGGGAGTGCCCAGACCCCTCATCCCCTCCACGGCCAGCCCGGCTTGGGTCTGGCTGTGAGCCCCAGCCCTGTCACTCCCGTCCCACTGGGCTTGCTGTGCCCTGCCTGGCTGGCTGGCGCAGAGGGCGTGTGGCTCTGGGGGCGTGTGTGTGTGTGTAGAAAGCTGGCCCCCCGGCGCTCTCGCTCGCTGGGCTCCGTGCTTTGCAGGGCAGAGGGGAGTTGCGGTGCCCATCAGGATGGGTCTATCCCCAGGTGCCCTGTAGCAGAGCCGGGAACGGACCCCAGGCTCAGTTCACTGGAACACGCTCCCCCGGCACAGCATGGCTGGTTGGCAGGTTTCTCGGCTCTGCCAGGCCCAGGCGGGGATCCCTCGGTGTCCGGATAGCAGGATCGCAGTGCCCAGGGCATGTCCGGCTGGGCCCAGGTTCTGGCCTGCTGGGGTCGCTCAGCTGGGGGCGCTTCGGGGGGGCTCCAGCTGTGATGTAGCTCAGCTGCCCTGAGCTTGGGGGTCGCGGTGCAGGGACCCCGCCAGAGCGGCCTGCACAGGTGGTGCCAGCGGGCGCCAGAGACCATCTGCCCCTCTCCGGCATGGCGTGCACTGCTGGGCCAGAGGTGCTGGGCCCGGCACCAGGGACCGGAGAGGGCTTGGCTGGTACGAAATGCCTCCCTCAGGGCCAAGTGACCCCAGGGATCCCCGCCCCGCGCGGCCCCCAGCGCCCCCCCGGCTAGCGTGGGGGAGCCCAGCGCTGCTCCTGGCCGGGGGGATCTAGAGCTGGGCGGGGCGCTGTGGCAGGAGTCGGGCCCGGGATGGGGCAGGGTGTCTCTCCGGTGGATGGGGCAGGGTGCCCATGAGCCAGCCAGGGCCTCTGCTGTGCCGCCCTGGGGCCAGCCCTTCCCGGGCGCGGGGGAGGCAGCGCTGCTGGGGCCTGCCCAGGGATGTGGTTCAGACACTGAGAGCAGCTGGCTCCCTCCGCCCCTCAGCCGGGAGCTGGGCCCGCCCTCCTCATTCCTTGGCAGCCGCTGGCTGGGCTGGGCGGGGGGGCTCCTTCCTTCCACAGGCCGTGGGCTCCAGCGGGGCTGGGCAGGGCCGCGGGGGCCGGGCAGCCATCGGGCAACGCTCGAGGTGGGTCTGGGGTTCCCACGCAGGGAGCGACTGGCTGCACCCCAGCTGCAGGGGGCTGGGAGCAGCCGTAGGGGGGGCGGGTGTCTGGGGGGTGAGGAGTGGGGGGCGGCGGGGGCTCCCCGCTGGGCTCGGGCTTGCGGCTGGGGCTCCAGCCTGGCCCTGTGGGCTGCTTTGCCCCGGGTTCCCTGCAGGCGATTGCCCGAGCGGAGGCTGCTGGCATCACTGCGGCTGGCTGCCCAGGGCGTCAGGCCGGCTGCCAGGGGGCTGGGCCTTGCCCCCCCGCCCCAGCTGTCCAGGCCCAGTCCCCAGAGCAGGGTGGATGGGGGGCCGGCCACAGAGGGGCCCAGCTCCCTCGGAGCGAGGCAGAGTCCCTGGTGCCAGCCGGGGGGAGGGGGGCGACGGGATCACTCCAGGCGCTGTCAGGGGCGTCTGGGACGTGAGTGAAATCCCCTGTAACCCAGCCTGGCAGCTCCACAGGCACCCGGGGCGGACGGGTGCTGTGCCTGGGAGAGGGGTGCAGTGAGCCCCCCACCTGGCCACGCTGCCCGGGGGCCATGCTCTAGGCTTGGCATTGTCCAGCTGGTGCTGCCACATCACTGCATGGCTCGTGCCAGACTGGAGCGGGCCGGCTCCTCCCTCTGCCCTGCTGGCTCCGGCTGGCCTGGGCGCGTGCTGCTCTCCCTGGGCCCTGCCCGCTGGCCGGGGCTGAGCCAGCAGCCTGTTCTCTGGGGCCCTGGGGCGAGTCCCAGCCCAGCTCTGGGCGAGGTGCCTCTGGCACCGGGGCCTTGCACTTGCCTGGCTCAGCAGTGGGGCTTCCCCTTCCCTGTGCTGGGGGCTCCTGGCTGGCAGGAGGGGGTGTGGGGGCCCCTGAGCCTACCCCAGGGGGTGTGACAGCAGTCTGGCTGCTGAATGTGCCAGCTCTGGGGCTGGGCGGGTGGCTCTCTTGGGGCACTGGGGGTGCCGGGAGAGATAGTGAGGTCGCCAGGACTCCTGGGTTCAAACCCTGCTCTGTCCCTGGCTCGCTGCCTGGGCTGGTCCAGGCCTTCTCTGGGTCTCAGTTTCCCCCCAGTGCTGCTCCCGCGGGGATGGGGCCTGTTCCGGGTGAGTGTGTGTGTGTGTGTGGGGGGGGGGGGCAGGAGCATCGAGGTGCCTGGTAACCGCTGCCCGTCTGCTCCCTGCAGTCTGGCTCACGACGCAGAATCACAGCACACTGGTGACGGAGCGCAGCGCTGTGCCCTTCCTGCCCGTCAACCCCGAGTACTCGGCCACGCGAAACCAGGTACGTCGTGCCCCCTGCCCGCAGCATCTGACAGGGATAACGGTCACACCAGCCCCGACCCCCAGGGCCTGGCACCTCCCCCATGCCCCTGGGGCTGGGGGTCCAGGCGTTGGGCCGGGGGCTCAGGAGATCCCCTTTGCATGATCCCAACTCTGCAGTGCCCCTCACTCCCGACTAGGGTGACCAGATGTCCTGATTTTATAGGGACAGTCTGGATTTTTGGGTCCTTTTCTTATATAGGCTCCTATTACCCCCCACCCCCTGTCCTGATTTTTCACACTTGCTGTCTGGTCACCCTACTCCTGACCCACAGCCCCTCTCCCTGCCCTGGGCTCCCCCCTTCACAGCTCTGCGGTGCCCCTCACTCCCGACGTGCAGCCCCCTCGGGCAGTGGACGTGTGCTCGCTATCCTGCCCCCGGACCGGCCGGACCAGCCTCGCGTGTGGTGCTCGGTGCCGGGCAGCAGAGCGCGGGGCCCCAGGGGTGCTGCAGCCCATCTCACCCCCTCTCCCTCCGCCAGGGGCGGCAGAAGCTAGCCCGGTTCAACGCCAGGGAGTTCGCCACCCTCATCATCGACATCCTCAGCGAGGCCAAGCGACGGCAGCAGGGCAAGAGCCTGGGGAGCCCCACAGGTGAGTGGGGGGGGGACTCCACGGGGGAGGGGGAGGCCAGGGAGGATGGTGGTGTCCTGGCTGCCGGGGGGAGGAGGGGCTGGACAGAGGCTTTCTCCTCGCCATGGCAGCCCGGCTGCGGGGCGGCATGACCGTGGTGCCCCAGCACTGGGCTGGCATTGGCTGGCTGTGGCGCTCTGCCCCAGTGCATTGTGGGTGCTGAGGCACCGGGACTCCCGTTTTCCCCCAGACACTGTCGACTACCCGGTGCGGAGCCACAGTGACCCGGACGACCAGCACGACTACGACAGCGTCGCCTCCGACGAGGACACGGACCAGGAGCCTCTGCGCAGCGCCGCCCGCAACAACCGCGCCCGGGTGAGCCCTCGCGCTGCCCCTCCAGGCACCCTTACCACCCGCCCGCAGCCCCCTGTTAGTCCAGCCCTGGGCTCCCTGTGCCGGGTTGGGTCACAGAGACCCCCTTGGGACTGCACCTGACGTGCTGAGACTACCCCTGAGCCCATTTTCCCTGCCAGCTCGGGGCTTCAGTACCCTGCCTTGTTGAGCCAGACACACCAGCCTGCTGCAAACCCACACCCAGGTCTGAACCACGTCCCCCAGAAGTTGCAGACTTAACTGAAAACAGCTTAAGAAGAGCTCCTGTCTCCAACACCCAGATACCCAGCTCCCAATGGGGTTCAAACCCCAAATCAATCCGCTTTCCTCTGTATAAAGCTTATACAGGGTCATCTCATACATTATTCACCCTCTCTAACACTGAGAGAGAGATGCACAGCTGTTTGCTCCCCCAAGTATTAATTGTTTCCTCTGGGTTAATTAATAAGTACAAAGTGATTTTATTAAGTATAAAAAGTAGGATTTAAAGTAGGTTCCAAGTAATAACAGACAGAATAAAGTGAATTACCAAGCAAAATAAAACAAAAACAGGCAAATCTAAGCCTAATACAGTAGGAAACAGAATACAGATGAAATCTCACCCTCAGAGATGTTCCAATAAGCATATTCCAGTTACATTATATTCACACTCATTAGCATATTTTCATAGAATCATATGGAGTGCAATGTGTCACTCCCCCCCGCCCCCCCTCCCAGTGCCCCACTAGCCCAGCCCTGGGCTCCCCCTGCTCCCCACCCCGGAGGTGGCTGGGGCCGGGCCGGCGCGTGCCGGGGGCCGGGGATGGCTGGGACCCAGGCCCTGTGCTCAGTGGCTCTCCCCGCAGAGCATGGACTCCTCGGAGCTGTCGGACGGGCCCATCACGCTGCAGGAGTACCTGGAGGTGAAGAAGGCGCTGGCCGCCTCCGAGGCCAAGGTGCAGCAGCTGATGAAGGTGAACAACAGCCTGAGCGACGAGCTGCGTCGGCTGCAGCGTGAGGTTGGTGCTGGGCCGCGTCCTGCTGACGTCCCGCCCGTGCGCGGAGTGAACGTTGTTCTGGGCACCAACATGGAGGTGCTGTGTGGCGGGGGTGGGGCCGAGGGGTTCGGAGTGTGCGAGGGGCTCAGGGCTGGGGCAGGGGGTGAGGGCTGGGGGTGTGGGCTCTGGAGTGGGGATGTGGGGTTTGGGGTGCAGGAGGGGGCTCCGGCGAGGAGAGAGGACTCCCCCCCCCCCCCCCAAGCACCCTCTCCCCACAGCAGCACCTGGGCAGGGGGCGTGTCTGTGGGCCTGGTGCCTGGGGGGAGGAGAGGGCGTGTCTGTGGACCCAGGGCCGTAGGGGAGCATCTGTGGGGCCGCGGGTGAGGCAGGAGGGGACATGTCTGTGGGCCTGGGGCAGAAAGGAGTGTCTCTGGTACAGGGCTGGGGGGAGGGTGTGTGTCTGTGGGCCCAGGGTTGGCGGGGGGGTCTGTGGGCCTGGTGCCTGGGGGGAGGAGGGGGCATGTCTGTGGACCCGGTGTCAGGGGCAGGAAGGAGCGTCTCTGATGCCAGGGCTGGGGGGAGGGTATGTGTCTGTGGGCCCAGGTTTGGGGGGGGGGGCTGTCTGTGGGGGTGAGGCAGGAGGGGGTGTGTCTGTGGGCCCAGAGTTGGGAGGGGGGTCTGTGGGGGTGAAGCAGGAGGGGCTCTGTCGTTGGGCCCAGTGCCAGGGGTAGGAGGGGGCATGTCTGTGGGGCCGGGGGGGGGGCGTCTCCGCCATGCGCTGCTCCATCCCTCCAGATCCACAAACTGCAGGCGGAGAACTCGCAGATGCGGCAGCAGCCGGGCCCCGGGCATGCGGTGCCAGCCCCCAGCGAGCGCTCGGAGCACGGGCATGGCGTGGCCACGGCAGCAGCTCACCGGCGCGACCGCCAGGCCTTCTCCATGTATGAACCGGGCTCTGCCCTCAAGCCCTTCGGGCAGCCTGTGGACGAGCTGGTCGGCCGCCTGCAGCCCTTCCACTCCAGCGTGAGTCCTGGGGGAAGCGGGGGGGGTCAGGGCCACGCCTGTCCCGGGGTGTCCCCTTGCTGCAGTCTGCAGGCACCGGTGGGGACTGCCCTCCGGGCCCCTCTTTCCTCCCCTAGCCAGTGTCTCAGCTCTGTGCACTGCCGCGTGGGGCCCAGAGCCCCCCCGCCTGGCACTCTGTGGGCTCCATGCCTCAGGGCCCTCCATGCCCACTCCAGGTCTCTGCCACTGGGTGCTGGCAGAGGGCACCGTGTTGCCAACCAGCATGCTGCGAGATCAGTGCCCTCTTGGCAGCAGCATGGCCCAGAGGGACCAGCCCCTGGACTCCTGGGTCCTAACCCCAGCTCTGAGGCCTGGTCTGTGTGAATGGGGCCTGGGCCGCCCAGTGAGTGCTGATGCTGCTTGTCAGAGGCCACGAGGCAGCTGGTCTCCCCACGGTGGTGTCTGAGGGGGGCTGACGGGGCGCTGGGCATGGCGCTGACTGAGGCACGGGGGGCCTGAGCCACTCCGCTGGCGGTGGGGCAGGGCACTGTTGGGAGCAGCTCTGAGGGGTAACGTTTGCTGTGTCCCCAGGAGGTGGAGGATGAAGCGGTGTACTCCACGCACATCCCGGCCAGCGGGTACCGGGTAAGGGGGCCAGGGCGTCGGGCGGGGGGGGTGGAGGGACGGTGAGCCGCAGAGAGACCCTGGGACTGGCTTCCTGTGGGGGGAGAGGGGGGAAGCCCAATGGGTCATGCTCACCCTGCTATAAGTGTGATACACGCCCCCCGTGCCCGTGTGTGGGGACGCTGGCCCTGTGGTGCCGGAAAAGGGGTGCCCTGCTGCCCTCTCTCCATGGAGTGCGTGGGCAGCCCAGCCCTGCCCCCCACCGCTCTCTGTACGCATGTCGCAGTGCGGGGGGTTAGCGTGGGACCCCCAGTGGGCCAGGGCCCGCGGGGCGGCTGCTGCCAGCTGGAGCCCTGGTGCAGCCGCTTGGGACGGATGCTGTGGAGGGGGTAACTCGTCATCGATTGGGAGTCGGGCGTTCCTTGAGCGCCCCAATGGGCTGTCTTTACGGGGAGGGGCTGGCACCTTTCGTACCCACTCACCCCGACTCTCCCTGTCCTCTTGCAGATCCGGAAGGGGGTGTCTGCCTCCTCGGTGCCCTTCCCCCCCTCCTCCCCGCTGCTCTCCGGCGTGCAGGATGGCGCCCGCCACATGGTGACGTACTCGCTCTGAACCAAAGGGGAGGGACCGGCCATGGGGCAGACGAGTGGGGGGTTAAGCCCTCGATGCTGGGTGTTGGGGGTCCCCATCTCTGGGTGGGCGGGGTGGCTGCATCGTCCCTGTGCCCGTCACTGGGGCAGATCCCAGCCCTATGCCCGGGGCGGGGGAGAGCTCTGTACAGGGAGCCCCATGATGGGGTTCCCCAGCCCCGCAGGGGAGGGTCCAGGAGCCTACCATGGGGAAGGGGGGGGTCATGGACCCCGTGGGGAGCTGGGGGTGGAGCCTGCACCTGACGCTGCTCCGCCTCCCCTCTAGACCAGCAAGCTGGACCGGCACGGCAGCGGGACTGACAGCGACTATGACAACACACAGGCTGGCGAGACACTGCTCAGGTCAGGGGCGGGGCCTGGCAGGGTGGGGCGGGGCCAGGGAGATGCTGCCTGGGGAGGGGAGGGGCTTAGTGGAGGGCGGGGCCAGGGAGATGCTGCTGGGGGGGGGGTAAGGGCTTGGTGGGGGGCGCGGCCAGGGAGATGCTGCTGGGGGAGGGGCGGGGCCAGGGAGATGCTGCTCAGGGGAGGGGCAGGGCCGAAGTGCACTTGGCGGCTCTCCAGGCCCGGTGCCCATGCTGGCGGGCAGAGCGCTGGGAATCTCACCCAGCGTTGGTGCGCAGCCCCTGAGGCAAGGGCCCTGGAGCAGCCTGGGGCAGGTCTCCTGGCGAGCGATCGCCTCCCATGGGCCTGGCCCAGCCCCCTCCCTGGCTGGACCGGGGGTTGCCTTGGTTCATGGCCTGCTGCCCGGCTGCCCCTGACCCAGCGCCGGCTCCATCCCTGCAGCATGGACGGGAAGCGGTTCCTGGACCTGGGGAAAGACGACGACTTCCACGCGGAGCTGGAGGCCCTGGACGGGGAGCTGGATCCCGGGCTGCCCAGCACCGAGGACGTGATCCTGAAGACGGAGCAGGTCACCAAGAACATCCAGGAGCTGCTGCGGGCCGCCCAGGAGTTCAAGCATGACAGGTAGGGGCGGAACTGGGGCTGGGGGCTCAGAGCCATGGGCACTAGAGCTGAGCCCCCCTTTCCTGGCCAGGTTCCTCAGGGTGGGGGAGGGACTGGGGGCTGGATGCTGCCAGCCAACGACCCCCTGCAGTTCCGGTTGGTCTAAGGGCTCTGCCTCAGTATCTCTTGGGCCGTTGTGTGCTGCTGCCACTGCCCATCCCCCAGAAGTGGCTGCATTGCTGGGGTTGGGAGTAGGCTGCTCCAGCTCCCGGTATGTGCATTTTCTGCACTTGGTGTCTGCTGGGGGTTGAGTGCGGGAACTGGAGCCACCTGGCGTCCCGGCTATGCCCCACTGGGGGTGGGACTCGTGCTGTGGCTGGGCCAGGCCTCACAGCTCTGCCTTCTCCCCCAGCTTCGTGCCCTGCTCCGAGAAGATCCACTCCGCCGTCACCGAGATGGCCTCGCTCTTCCCCAAGGTAAGAGGGGCCTGTCTGCCCTGTGCCCAGGGTTCCACCCCTGTCCTGCCCCGGCGCCCCTGCCTGGCAGCGGGAGCTGAGCCCCAAGGCCTGTCTCTGCCCTGCTGCAGAAGCCAGCCCTGGAGACGGTGCGCAGCTCCCTGCGGCTGCTCAACGCCAGTGCCTACCGGCTGCAGAGCGAGTGCCGCAAGACCATGCCGCCGGAGCCTGGCGCGCCCGTGGACTACCAGCTCCTGACGCAGCAGGTCATCCAGTGTGCCTACGACATCGCCAAGGCCGCCAAGCAGCTGGTCACCATCACCACCCGCGAGAAGAAGCAGTGAGGCCTGGTCCCCGCCTGGTGGCTCCCCCCCCCCCCCCCAACGGGCAGGACGTGGGGCCGGGGAATAGCCAATGCAAGTGTCCTTAGTCTGCCCATGGGACCTGAGCACATGCCATTCCTGGTCCCCCGTGCTGCCAGCGTGGGGCTCCGGCAGTGCCCTCTCCCCCCACGCTGCCAGTGTCCTGGCGTGGCACTGGCCCAGCCTCCTCCCCCACACAGCAGCCCTAGGGACACTCCCCGATGGAGCAGGTGCCAATGCCCAGCCGCGTGGTGTGGCTGTGTGTGCCCCCCTGTACATAGCCCCTCATTCTGTTCTCCCAGCCCCACCCGCCATCAGCCAAGGAACCACTAACTGGGCAGCGGGGAGCCCTCGGCCCTCTCCCCCGCCCCACGTGTGTAGCTGTCTGTGGTGGGCAGAGCTGCCACCCCCATAGCGGTCTCAGCCCGCAGCATTACACTGGACCCGGAGCCCGGCCATGGCTGGCGACCGGCATGTTCCCCCTGTGTGTGAGTGTGAGCCCCCAGCCTCTCCCCATGCACGGCTGCTCCGTGGCAGGCTCCTCGCCTCATGCCCAGCCCCTGGGCCCTCCCCCACTGCCCCAGGAGCTGAGTCTGGATTTCTCTCTACAGCCCAAGTCACAGTGCCAAGGGCCCCGGCTCCCCCGGCAGGCTCTGACCCTCGCCAGGAGCTGGGTGCCCGGGGAAGCCGTGGGGAAGGGGCGGAGAAGGGCCCAGGCTGGCTGGGGCCTGTACGGCCAGGTGTGTACTGTACATTTGTATCAAATAAAGTTGTGACTGTGGCCCTGTCTGCCAGCAGCCCTGGCTCACCCCGGGAACATGCTGAGCCCCCAGCCAGCCCTTCCTGCCCTCCGCCCACCAGGGGCAGCCAGACACAGCACCTCTCTTCAAACACTTTATTCAGCACAGCCCCGGCCCCAGGTGTGTCTTGCCCATGCGCTCCCCGCTAGTCCGAGCTCTCGCTCGACGCCCCCTGGAGCAGCAGCCGCCTCTGCTGGGGGCGCTGCCGCTTCTTGCGCCTGCTGGGGGCCGACAGGAGCCGTCTCCTGAGCAGAGCTGCACAGAGACAGAGCGTGGTCAGGCCCCACCGGAGGGGGGAGGGGGAGTGCTGTGGGCACTCTCCCGATGGGAGGGGCGGAAGGGGGGGGCTGCTGTGGGCACTCACCCGAGGGGGGGAGTGGGAGTGCTGTGGGCACTCACCCACGGGGAGGGGGGAGCTGGGGGCACTGACCCGAGGGAGTGGGAGTGCTGTGGGCACTCACCCGAGGGGAGGGGGGAGCTGGGGGCACTCTCCCGAGGGGAGGGGATGGGGGGATCTGTGGGTACTCTCCCGAGGGGAGGGGGGGTGCTGTGGGCTCTCACCCGAGGGGAGGGGGGGTGCTGTGGCACTCACCGGCCAGGGGTTCCTGCCCCGCGTCGTCCGGGGCCCAGTAGAGGCTCTGGCTCTTATGGCACTTGCGGTGGAGCCGGGTGTACAGGATGGCGAGGGTCAGCACCACCAGCAGGAAGGTCAGGGCGCTGGCGGCCCAGGCCGCTTCCTCCGTGCGGGGCGTGGGCACGTAGGCCTGTGGGGCCTGCCCCTCCGGCACGGCTCCCCTCTGGGCCCCAGCGTTGGGACACGAGCATGCCAGGCGCCCAGGGCCCTCCTGCACTTTGGGTGGTGGGGGGGGGGCGGAGCCGCAGGCCCATTGACACCTCCGGGAGTTGCACTGGCCTGCGGCAGAGCGTCTGTTGGTGGGAGCATGGGGGCTGAGTGCTGCCCACCTGTGGCTCGGGTGTTCAGGGAGCTGCCAGAGGGTGGCGCTGTGTCCAGGTGATTCCGGTCACCTCTGGGCTCAAGGGTCGCCCCACCCCCTGCCTGGCTGTGCTCAGGGCCCACACTGGCTCCTGGGAGCTCTGGTGTCGGGCTCCCCGACTTGTTCCTGCTGCTGGCAGTGATCATGGAGCGCGGCTGGAGGTGTCCCTTGGGCATCGGCAGTGCCTTGTCCAACACATGGGGGCCTCGCCGGGCTGCCGTAGGCCTCCCCCCCACAGAGCGTGAGCGGCGGGGTCTGGGGTGCTTCAGCAAGGCCTGGGGCGTGAGAAGGGGGGGATCAGAAATGGGGAGCACCTGCTGGTTCCCCTGTAAGCCTAGGGCCAGCCCCACAGTGCCAGCTCCACCCCATTTGCCATGGAGGGGACGGGAATAACCTGCAGCCAGGTACAGAGCTGGACTGGGACTCCCATCCCTTTCCTCCATCAATGCCACCTCCATTATGGGAGCTGCTGCCAGCTGGCCCCTAGACCCACTACACGTGGCTGTGCTCACCTGCCCGCATTGCCCCAGGCCCCCACCACCTGCCGCCCCCCCTCCATCCCAGACCCTCTGGATGCTTTTCCTTAGCCGTCCACGGCCTCCGCCAGCTGCCCGTGCCATCTCCAGCATGGCACCCACACGGCCAGTGCCAGGCGCTGGGGACGGGTCAGGTCAGAGGGCGCGTGACCCACCTCACGGGCATTGGGCACCCAGGCAGAAAAACCTGTAAACACACACAGTGCCAGGGGGCGGCCCCCCGGAGGCTGACTTTGACCCAAATTGGCAGAAAGCTTCTAAATATAATTGCTAATGCAGGTGTGGAGTGCGACCAGTCCTGGTCTGGTAAGTTTGGGAAGTATTTTTAGCCCCAGGTGATGGATCAGCAAATACCGTATCTAGCTCTAAAGGACAACCCGGGGAATTCTGGGCCAGTCAGAAAGATAATGGAGCAAGTAATCAAGCAATCACTTGGGAAGCAGCTAGAAGATAATATGGTGATAAGTCAAGAACAAATCATGTCAAACTAACCCGTGTGGATTGGGTCTGGTCAATAGCTTCATCAGTGATATCGATAATGGCAAAGAGAGTGCACGTATCAAGTCTGCGGGCGATACCAAGCTGGGAGAGCAGGCGCGGTAGGGAAGATGCGGTGGGCTCTGATGCATGCGGCTGTGACAGTGACAAATGCAGCAACGGCGCATCGGACACGTCAGAGACAGATACTGCAAATGACTGTGACTGCCAACCATACGAAGGACGTTGCATTAGCCATGCAGTAGTTCTAGGTAGGGGTTACGTACAAGTCTCTGGGTATACAGCGGTGTTCCCACAATATACTCTCACAAGACATTCTGCAGCCCTTCTACAAAGGGCCCTTACTGTTATGTCAGTACTTTACATGTACTGTCACTGTAGTCAGTGACAGTAAGAAATAATTAGTCGTCCCATGTCTGCTTTACACAAGTGTCTCTGGCCCAGCAGAACTCTGTTTTATAATTACATTTTCTCAAATCAGTCCATGCCACAACGTGTGACAAATAGTGAGATGTATTACATGGGACAGACACACTCACGCTGTCCTGTCACTACAGCCTTTTGCTTTAACCAAAGGCAAAAAGGTTGAGGGAAATGCACAAACTATCTCCTGAGGTGAAACATTTCCTGAACGCTCCAGAACAGGAACTACTCTGAGGACACACTTGCATTATCAATGGTATTTAGAAGCTTTCTGCACAATTAGACTCTGGGTCTTTGAGGAATGGCCCTGGCTGGGATTTCATCGTTTGGGATTGGATGCCTGATAACATTGAAAAGTTACGTGATATCGAAAACCAGCCCCACTTTCTGCCTCTGCACCCGCCATGGGATGCCCACTGGGCATCTGCCGAACGTGGGCGCAATGCCATTTTCCCTAGCTGCTGGCTTACTCCCTAGGGCCCAAAATGGGTCCGGGCTGGTCGCCTGCTGGGGGGCGGGTGTGTGCACTGAGGACATCAGCCCCTGTGACTCTGCCCCCCACCCACTAGTCCAGGCAGCTCTGCTCTGCCCCCCGAGTCTCCAGCCAGCCCCTCCCCCTGCAGTCCCCGACTCACCCGCTCCTGCATGACGCTGCTGTGGAGGGTCAGGCTGTATTGGACCAGCCGGGCCTGGAGGCTGGGGAGGGGGCACGGGTAATCGAGGAAGGCCACCCCCTCCGTGCTGGGGGCAGAGAAGAGGCACGTCAGTGGAGCAGGGGCAGAGGCCGACTCCTGCATGCTAGCAAGGGTTTGAAGCCTGACCCTTGCTCCGAAGGATGCAAAGGTGAAAAGGTAGCGCCCTCCACCAGGCTGGCAGGACTACAGCCCTGCTGCGGGGGAGACGCGCTGGCTCCCCGGGGCCTGGTGCAGCCGAGTGGGGGAGCAGGGTATAGTACACCTCGTCCCCCGGCGTCTCGGCTCTGTCCCCCGGGGTCTCGGCTCTGTTGGGGGACCGCTCCCACGTGCCCCGGGCTCACTCACCCCGTGCTGGGGCGACAGAAGTGCACTCACCGGCCACAGCCCCCAGCAGGCGGTGGGGCGCAAAGCCAGTGCCGGAGCGCCCCTTTCACACCTCCCCTCCCCAGAGCGCCTCCCCCCACTCTGCCCTCGGGCTCCTTCGGGGCGTGACCCCCTTTTACACGCTCAGCCCCTGCCAGCCCGGTGCTAACAGCTGCAGGCTGAGCGTGGGGCCCCCTCCACAGGGGCATGCTCCGGCCGGGTGCCCCCCCCCGCCCCAGCGCCCTGCTGGTGGTCGCAGACCTCCGAGCGCCCCGCATTGCTGGCGGGGGCGGGGGCAGGCAGGGCACCCCCCAGCCACACTCTGCCCGCGGCTCTGACCTGCAAGCCGGCCTCGCGCCTCGGCCGGGTGCCCGCAGGGCGCAAACGGGCGCTGCCTCCAGCCACAGGCGAGCCAGCCCAGGGCGTGCGGGGCTCCAGGGCAGGGCTGCCATCTGGGCACGTTCTCATTGGCTCAGCTGCGGGAGGGCGGGTCGCGGGTTGCAGGGAAGCCAATGGGAGCGGGCGAGAGGGCTGTGCAGGATTTAAAGGGGAAGGCGCCTGCCGGCCTGGCACGGTCCAGAGACGCGTCTGGCACGGGGGGGGCGCTGAGCGAGCTGGGATCCAGCGGCCCGGGGGGGCAGTGCCAGGACCCAGCCCTGTCACGTGACGACGGTGGGGCGGTATCTGTAAGGGGGCAGCACGTGCCCCTGGACGGACGAACAGACTGTCCCCTTCAGGGGGTCCCTGCTGCTGGGCACCCCTGGGGCTAGTGCAATGCCTAGGGCCTGCTGAGCGGGGGCGGGGGCAGAGAAGGGGGGAGCCAGGGCTGCCCCGCGGGGGGCCAAGCCAGCGCCAGCTCCACTGCAACGGCAAGTTCAGGAACAAAACTTAATACGCGAGGGACCCCAAGGCCCTGCCCCCGGCCTGCTCCGCCACCCCCCGGCCTGCTCCCCCCCGAGCCCTGCCCCCGGCCTGCTTCCCCCCGAGCCTTGCGCCCCTCCCCAGCCAGCGCCC
>NC_048315.1:2196619-2209499 GCF_013100865.1 Trachemys scripta elegans | reverse complement strand
CCCCCCCCCCCCCCGGGCCCCTGCCCCCGGCCGGCCCCCGCCCCCCCCCCCCGGCCTGCTCCCCCCCGAGCCCTGCGCCCCCCTCCCCCGGGGCCCTGCCCCCGGCCTGCTCCCCCCCGAGCCCTGCGCCCCTCCCCAGCCAGCGCCCGCCTCCCCGCCCCCGCCCCCGCCCCCCCGGGCCCTGCCCGCACCTGCCCGGTGTCGCAGGCCGCGGCCGCCCAGCCCAGCAGCCGGGTCCCGCGGGGATTCCTCCATCCGGGCCGGGTCAGAGCCCGGCGGCGGGGTGGGGGGTGGGGGGTGGACGAGAGAAGTGGGGGATGGGCAGTGGGAGGGCCGGGGTAGGAGGGGTTGGACGGTATAGGGCAGTGGGGGGGGGGGCGGTACGGGCCTGGGGGTATGGGGCAGTGGTGGAGCAGGGGGCAACGGTATGGGTGAGGGGCTGGGAGGTACAGGGTGGGGAGGCTGGGGGGTAGGGGGCAGTGGGTACAGGGCAGCCCCTGGGATCTGCCAGGTCCCAGGATGGGCACGGTTCTGTTCTACGCCGTGAGGTCCCATGTGTAGCTCCCGCCCCATGGCTCAGCCCACATGGCCTGTGGGCGACAGGCCCTGCCCTGGGCAGACCCGGCCTGGGGGCCCCTGGAGCCGCCGCGTGTGGACTTTGTCCCAGCGCGCCTGGGAGAGGAGCCGGGGGCAGAGAACTTTGCCCATTGCCTTGGTGCTGGTGGCAGGATTAGCAGCTCCCGGCCCCAGCAGCCTTTCCCCTTCCCCACCCTTGCCGGCTGCCACAGAAGCTGCACATGCCCCCATGTGCCCAGGGGGCTTTCCTGCCCCAGAGAAACAGAATCCTCCCTCCTGCCCGGCCCCTGGCCCCCCAGGCGCTGCAGCGCGAGGCTCAGGGAGGGACGGGGTCTGTGTGCAGAGCGCCCCACTGAACGATGCACACAGACCCCACGCGGGGCCCAGGACAAGAGAAAAGGAAGGGTCGAAGGGCAGGTTCACAGCCTGAACCCACGAAGTCACCCACCAGCACTCAGCGCAGGATCGGGGCCTTAAAGCGCACCCAGGAACAAGGGCCTGCCCCTCCTCCTGGGGGCTGTGTGGTAGAGGGAGCAGGAGGGGGGTGAATTACCCCACCGCGTTGGGAGCCACCATGGGGCGCAGGGGCCTGCAGGGCTGGTACAGGGTGGAATGGCTCCCTTTCTGTGCCACTCGGGGGGGCAGCAGGCAGCGTGCTTTGCTAGGGAAAATTCCCAGCAGCCTAGGCCTCTCCCTGAGAAACTCTCCCCCTGCAGCCGAGCCGTGGGGCAGCATGCCCGCTCTGTGCCTGCAGCCGAGCCGTGGGGTGAGGCCCGAAGAGCCATGCACTCATTTCACCTGAACTCCCGTATGCCCATGTCAACGCCCTTCGCCTGGTCACTCCTGCGTGTGCCCCATTCCCTGCTTCCGGGCGGGCGCCTGGCTCCTCCAGGGCTCCAGCAGCAGCTCGGCCTGGCCAGGCATCTGCCCTGCTCGCCCACCCCAGGAACTGAGCCGCTCGTTCTCTGCATGAGGAGTGTGGCACCACGTGGGGGCAGGAGGCGAGCGCTCTGCCCCCCCCAGCTGGTGTGGAAAGAGGCAGGAATGCGTTACGCTGGGGGCCCCGCACAGTGCACAGGCGCTGGGGGCCCCGCACAGTGCACAGGCCCTGGAGGGCAGGCACCAGCCCCACAGCACAGATCAGCCACGGGAGGGGTGGGTTATTCAAGGCCTGATGTCCCTGCCTATGAGTGCAGACGTCAGTGTCTGGTGCCCCCCAGCCCCCAAGACCTGCTCTAGGTCCAGGGAAAGGCCAGTGCACCAAGACACCCCTCCCCAGCCCCCCATCGCCTCCCCCAGCCCCTGGCTGGAGAGAGGATCCTCAAGGCAGCTAGCCAGGGCCATGGTGAGAGCGCCCGGCAGGGGAAGCGTTAACGCTTGCACAACCCCCATCCAATCCGCGCACTCGCCCTCAAACAAATCCATTATTTGCTCTTGCGGAGCCCAGGCAGGGGGCTCCGGGAGACACTTCTTCCCCAGCTGGGCGAGGCACCTCATGCTGGCACTAGGGAGCCTTGCGGCCTGGGCCTTGGCTTTAGCCCTCCTCTGCCTCCTAGCCACAGAGCGCTGGGGGCCAGGCTGGGGCAGCTTGCTCCCCAGCCGCGAGCCGGGGGGTGCAGGCGAGGAAGACGACGGGGACGATGTCATTGGGGAAGAGGGGCCCGGGGCAGAGCGCTACAGACTCATCTGCAAATCCTCCGCCCTGGCCCAGAGCCTGCTGAGGAGCCTGCGACGGGGTGCTGCCCGGCAGAGCGGGCGCTGGCTGTGGAGGACCTGGCCTCAGCTCCAGACCATGTTCCAGCTCCTCTTCCCCCCTGCCCGCCAGCCCGAGCTGGCCCGGGAGCTCCTGCAGCTGGCTGATGGGGGCCTGGTTGCCCTGGACTGGGTCATGGGGCCCCGTGGCACCGGCAAGAGGAGTAGAGCAACCACTGCCTTTGGCACTGCCCTGGTGCTGCTTGTCCTCCCCAATGCCTCCGGGAAGGTCACCAGAGGCGTCCTGCACCTCTGCCTGCTGGCCCTGGAGCAGGGCTACAAGCCAGTCATCTTCAACCGCAGGGGTCACAACGGCAGCCCGCTTGCCAGCCTGAAGCTGCAGGCCTTCGGGGACCCAGCCGACCTCAAGGAGGCGGTGACGTACATCCGCATGCGGCAGCCAGGTTCCTCGCTCTGTGCCGTGAGCGAGGGCTCCGGCTCGGGCCTGCTCCTCTCCTACCTGGGGGAGTGCGGCTCCTCCAGCTACCTGGCTGCAGCATCTTGCATCTCGCCCGTGTTCAGGTGCCAGGAGTGGCTGGAGACCGGGTGCCCCTGGCTGTATGAGTGGAGTCTACTCCTGCATCAGAAACGAGGCCTCAGCAGGTGGGTACTTCCCCGAGCTCCTCCCCTGCTCTCTCGGCTGCACTTCTTCTTCTGGGGGCACCCAGGGGGCGGCAGGAAAAGGAACAAAGTTATTTGGCAGGGCTGGGGTGGTGGGGCAGGGGTGGTGTGGGGCAGAGCAGGGTCGATTTGGCTACCCCACCTCTGGGATCCCCAGGGGCTGCAGATCAGGATTGAGGGGCACTGGCAGGTCAGCGCATGGGCACCACCCTGCACTTTCACAACCACGTTAACTCAGGCCTGGCCGGAGCGGATGGATGCGGAGCCCGGGTGTGAGGGGATAAGACACGCAGCGGCTGTGCAGTTAGCTGGAGAGAGCAGGGAGCAAGCAGGCGGGAGCCGGGAGGCCCAACAGATGAGAGCAGCTCAACACTACAGTTCCTGAACGCTTGCTCCTCTGAGCGTGGAGTGCAGCCCTGCGAGGAGCCAGCACCAGCTGACAGCCCCGCTACATGCTCTGTGCCGCATGCTTTGTGGGGACTATGGGAGCGAGTGGGGAGCCCCCCGTGTCCAGCAGCAGGCATGTGTTGGGATTGTTAAAAGCAAAGTCACCTTGTTCCAACACCGACAGGCACATTAGAAATGCCCCAGACCCAGTTTAAAAGCTTCTGTCAAAACTCCCTGGAGCCGGGCAGCAAGGGAAGGGCTTGGCTGGGCGAGAGAAGCTAAGGTCACTGCCTCAGAAGTCCCAAGACAATACCCACCAGCCTGCCCGAGTTTGAAACAGCTTTGCTGAAGTTTTACCTCTCCGCCCAGAAACCACCACTCCTCTCTCCATGGAGATAGATCTGCCCTGGGGTAACTGCTCAGCCCAGCCACATGCCCCGCTGCGGGCTCCTGGTGCCCATCTGGTATACCACTGACTGTACTGGCACAGGTACAATGGTACGGCCCCCGCCTGGGGACACAGCGATACTGGTATAAAGGTGCTTTGCACCAGCCCAGCTAGTCCCGTAGGGGAGGGGAATAAGCTATACAGGTGTGGACACCTAGAACCCTCTAGAACTGCATTGACACCAGAGCTGTAACCAGAGTGACACCACAACTGCGTTATCCCGGGAGACAGTGTGTGTGTGTAGAGCAGGCCTTGGATGTGCTGGGTAAGGGCAGACGCACCAGCCATCTCAAAATCCTCCCTTCTAGGAGAGTCAAGGCAAGCAGCTTCAGAATGACAGCAGGACCCCCCTGGACCTCAGCTTCCCCTGGCCAGTCTGCTCCCGGGGGCACCTGATTGGGGTGATGTCTGTCTGCACTCATTACCCTGAGTGCCCCCCTCCTCCCCACTGCTAGCGAGAGAGCCCCAGCTGCAATGCAGCCTGGGGACGGACCATCAATGGACAATTCCAGGAACATAGAGAAGTCCAATGGCCCCAGGGGCTACCTCGGGGGGTGCTAGGGGAAAGAAGGTGCCCTGGGGAGGGAGAAAGCCATGCTCAGGAGCCCAGCCCAGCGGCAGGGGGACCCTCGTACTCCTGAACTGGATTGTTATTGTTCTGGGCTGCATGGAGTCCCTGACCTGCACGTGGGAGCCAGGGATGCCCTGCCCTTAGGGGTAGTGCAGTGGTGCCATACTCACCCGGGGGTGGTTGCGGGGTTCCTCATGCACAGCATGGCCCGCTCGCCCTCTCCCACACTGAAATGCTGCAGCAGCCTCAGCGTGCTGTCATGGAAACCAGAGCCATGGACGGGAGGCCAGGTGCTAGGATTCTCCTCGTCGCTATGGTTTCCAACCCAAGTGACCAAAATGACAAACGAGCGAGAAACTCGCCTCCTTTCCTGCAGCAGGGAAGAGCTGGACCCACAGAGCCCCCAGGCCACCCCTGCCCCAACAACAGCTGCCATGGGGCCCTTCTGATCTGAACGGGCAGGGACTGCAAAAGCAGAGGTATTCAACAACCACGTGCACCCGCGGCGCTAACTGGCTGTAGGTTTGGGTGGGACAGGCTAGAAGCAGGGCACCCTGGACCCAGCTGCACCCAGCTCCCCCGGGTGGGGCCTAGGGAAGGTGCAGAGAGGAGTTCAAAGGCCTTATGCAAACTGGGTGTGTCACGAACATAGGGGCGGATGCACACAAACACTATGGCCTAGCCAAGCATTTGTAACATGGCCCATCACCATGGTATCTAGCACCCCTGCCATGTTGTGGCTTCAGGCTCCCACTAAGCCAAACAGACTAGGCACTGGAGGTAGGATTCAGGAGCGCCAACCCCAGAACCGCTGCAGGGCAGTGCCACTAGCCACCTATGGCAGCCGTTGGACACGCGTCTCCAGCGTGAAACACTTGAGAAATCTGATAGCATCCAGCAGGGGGCAGCGATGTGCTGGTGAGGACACAGGCGCTCCATGTGAGTGCGCCCCTGCCTGTTGCCTTTGTCCCTCCTAGGTATGCCACTGCACTGGCAGAGGTTGTGGAGACAGGCAGGCTGTTCAGGAGTTGTTCGCTCCGGGAATTCGAGGAAACCCTCTTCTGCCAGACCAAGAGGCACCCTGTCACTTGGGACGCTTACTGGGATCGCAACGACCCCCTCCGGGAGGTGGATGAAGCAGCCGTCCCGGTCCTGTGCATCTGCAGCGCCGACGACCCCGTCCGGGGACCTCCGGCCAGCACCCTCCCCATGGAGCTCTTCCACAGCAGCCCCTACTTCTTCCTGCTGCTGACACCACACGGCGGGCACTGTGGCTTCCTGAGGGAGGGGTCCTGCTCCTGGAGCCACGAGGTGACGCTGGAGTACTTCACGGCCGTCGCGGAGTTTTTTCGCACGGAGGAGAGGCTGAAGGGGCTGCACCGGTACAGGAGGGGTATCCTGCAGAAGAGAGAGGCCTCCTCCGCCGCCTGCCACCTCCAGGAGATCTTCAGCTGGCAGAGGTCCTACACCAGGTAGCGCCAGGCAGGTGCTGCGTCTAGCACCTCTCCATAGCGTCCCTGGGAGAGGCTGTCCAAGGGCCATGCAGCACTGTGCAGTCACCCCCCAAAGTTGCACAGCCTTCCCCTTGCGCACTGCGCACACAGGCCCTGTCATCCCCTCCCCACAGAAGCAGACTGTTGAAGGCCCACATGGCTGACATGACTGGTGTGTTCCCACCACACTGGAAATGGCCCAGGCTGCGCACTGTCAGGGCTGGGCACGGCTCATTGAGCTTCCCCCTGTGCCTATGAAACTCCACTAGCTCATGCACTTCCCAGCGGCCAGCCCGAGCGCCCCCTGGTCAAAGCAATCTCCATCGTGCCCCTGCCACGGGAGGGCGCTGTGCTGCTGAAAGAACAGCGTTCAGGGGAGATGTGAAGCCCATGCCCTGATCCTCGGGTGCTCTCCACAGGAGGCGGCATTAGCTCCAGAGTCCTGGCTAAATCCCACCTTTCAAAACCTGCAGCAGACGCTCCATGTACTAAAATTACTTTATTACAGTTGATTTTTTAACATTTCCTTTGCTCTGTTACAAAGGATACTTACAAACAAAATATTACATACGACCTTATTTTCTCTTCTCTTATTTTCTGACAACTTGGTAACAGCTTTAAATGCACAATCTATACAATTAATACAGGTTATATATGAGCACTAAAGTATGTTGAACCAGAAGGATACCAGAATACGGACAATATACTGTACAATAAGCCTTATCAGTTAGTGCTTGTGGCATTTTCTACCAAAAGGAAAATGCACACCTGTAGACTCACCCATCCCAGCTGGTGCTAACAGAAAGGAAGGAGTCCAGTTTTCCTGTTTTAACCCTTGGTGATCCATCCCTGTAGAAATCGGGCTTGGAAGACTCAGGCCTCTGTTCAGTATAATGGCGTGGGCAGCACCCCCCGTGAAAGTGATGGCCGGCTCCTGGCCTTGCTTTGTCAAAGCCATGTTTACACCCACACCCCCAATGCCCCAGAATGAACAAGCCCTCTACAGGCCAAGGACAGAGGCTGGGGCCTTGGGGAAGAGTTGTTGGTCATGAGCTGAAGGTTGTTAGGGAAGCGGGGAGGGAGGGGGAGGAGAAGTAAACACATTACTTGGTGTCTGTGAACATCCCTCTTCCCACTCACGTTAGCAGGCACACAGCAAGGGGTGTAACAGCGACCCCACAGGCAGAAGCCGAGAGGGACACGGGTATTTTAACTCCCACTACCATTGTGGGAACCTGGCTACATGCTGCAGCCTTCATGCCAGCTGAGCGCCCACCGCAGGTCATGGCAGCTGTGCCTGTGTCCGGGCTGTGGCGAGAACACGTGGGACTTGGGGTAGCTCTGCAGCTATCTAGTTAAAGCCAAGCTTTGCCTTCATTTTGCAACCAACGCCAGATTTGTGCTGCTACAGGTGTGCGCTTGCCCTCCTCCCCATGAGCTACCTAGAACTGATAAGGTGACATTTTTATTTTCTTTTAAAGCAACTGACAGTGAAGCATTTTTAGCTGACTGGCAAAAGACCAGGCATTCACCCGGAAGCTGCAAATGGAAAATACACCCCCCACCCCGGTTCCCCCAAAAAGTGTGGAGGAAGAAAATCCAAGAAAGTAAAAAAGACAGGTTCAAGTTAAAATTTCTTTTGGTTTACACAATACTTGTGCAAACAAACAACCAAACAGAAGCATGCTGGAAATCATGAAAACAAAAGGGAAAGTGATATACAAAATGAAACATAGAAATAAGATATCTGGCTGACTGGTAGAAGAATAAATCATTCTGGGTTACAAACAGATTATACATTCCAGACGCTCCGAACTCAGTGGGGTAACTTCTGTTCAATTTGTTAATAGTTATGTTAGAATTCTCAAGTTTGTCTTTAAAGTCTTCATAATACAAGCAATAAGCTATTTTTAAAAATATACACTATACACACCTCACACAGCCTTCTCCTACCCCTCTTAATGCATGGTATGCTACCTCTCTTGTATACTAAACCAAGGGGGTTCTGACAGCTAATGTCCTCCTGGTAATCCGGCATTTTCATCATCACTGTTTGCCTTAAGTTTTAAATGGGTTAATGATTTCCGTGGAAGAACATAAATAGGAATTTTAGCAACCCAAGTGTTAATAAAAACGTCTTCAGCATTTACAATTTTCAAGTCGGTATAATTCTGTATCTGATTTTTAGTGTTACTGTATCTACATCAGACCCACCCCCCATTTGAGTTGGTTTGGTCAGATAAAGTGTCCCTCTTCCAAGCAAGATCAGGTGAGAGCTGAGAGGTGTTAGGAGAAGAAGGAAGGTTGAAGAAAGAAAGCAGTGGTTTTGATTGCCAGGAACCACACCCGCCACCCACGCCTCTCCATCTCTGCATTTCCTTCCCTCTTTGATCCTGTCAGTGTCTTGAAGAGTTCACATCCCAACAGCCTCCAGGGAAACTTAAATATCTTCCAATGACTGGTCTCCCTAGTGGTAATTTTTCTTTTCTTGTAGACCTCTAGCTCTCAGAGCTATTCCAGGGTTGCAGCTTTGCCTACGCCATGAGATACTCAGTGAAGGTGGGACAGGTGAGACAGATTATTTCATTCATATGCAATCCAAGGGAAAAGACTCTCTAATTTAGTAATGGGTGTTGAAAACAAAAACTACAATGCAAGCCAGCTGTAGCCTACAGCTCAACCACCTAAGCATCTGCCTGCAGGGGAGTGGGAGTACGCCCACCAGTCTGCACGGAGAGCCTGCTCGATGGCAGAAAACGGCCCCCCACCTCTGCATGTTCCATTCCTTGACCACATGCGATTTCTAGAACACACCATGCCTCGGCAATGCATTTAGTCAAGTGAAACTTAAGCAAATGACCATTTCCAAGCAAGAATTTGCCTCCAATGCTTTCAGGTGGCCCTAGTCTAACACTGATGCCAAGCCATGCAAACGCAGCGATTACATACTTCAGTTCATTAACAACTGTGTGCTCATTTCCAAACTCTGCTGAGCTCAGAGTTGCCATAGAAATGTGTTATACAGGCACTAAAAGCAGGCAACGAGCTTCATAAAATTAATTTCTTCTCCAATGGTTTACATGCTCTTTAGATTATCCTGGCATCAAAATCCTGTGTGTGTGTGTGTGCATCAAAATCCTGTGTGTGTGTGTGTGTGTGTGTGTGGGGAAATATGTATTTTCTGTACAATTCTTTAAATACAATAAAAGGGTGCTGTTAAAAGGGACAGAGAGAAATTGGGCTTTGTTTATGTGAGTTTCAACCCCAGAAAAAGCTCCAAGTCAACACTTCTATCCTTCGCACTGTCCACATCACCGCACTTTGCATTTAGACTGAAAGGGCAGAGGTTTTGCATACACGCATCTAAAACACAGGGGACCCAACTTAAACGGTGAATATAGAAGATATGGATCAATCATATTTTGTTAGTTCCAGAAGCATTTCCACCTGGGCAGCAAATTAAGCCATTATTCTCCTTTATCTTCCCCCCCACCCCCATCCTTACGATATTTAAGCATGAATCCTTAGTGTCACACGGGCAACTGAAGGGGTTAGATGCAGGCTGCGCGACAACTGGCAATGACAGTAGCTCCTCTCTAGTTGGCACATACTGTATCTATAAACTTTAGTACAAAAACTTAAAAAATACAGGAACTAGGTCAATTTGTTAACTACATATTTACAGATATTACAATATTTTCACTCACAATCATTAACCCGATTGTCAGTGAAAATGTGAACAGTACACGTTCTGAGGTACCCGTACCGGGAGGGGGACAGGAGATACCCCTGATTTTGTGCACATTGGGGGGTGGTAACTCCCGTCTCTCATTGGCAGACTACCGACAGACTTCCAGGCTGAGCGTGTGGCTGCAGAGGGGCTAACCCCGGATTTACAGAATATGGCTAGATGGCAGAGAGGTGGGGTAAATGTACCTCCAAAAGCACAAGCACGCCGAGGCCCACAGCTTGGGTCAGCTGCTTGGTTGCTGCTGTATGCGTTATTTATCCAGCGCTCTCTAGCTGAGCCAGGCTTTCTTCCTCCAGCATTTAGCCAAGGGTTGGGAACGGGGTATCCCAGGCACATGAGTGACCCTGACAGGCCCAATTGGTTGAGTTCTGTTACACAACAGGAATCAGGGTTATCTGCCTCTGTCTCTCTTTTGGGGTAATGTTTTAATAAAACCACTAAGTCAGCTGGCTTCTTCCCAGATCTGACAGCCACCTGCACCCCTCAGCACAGTCTCGCAAACATTTCTCCACTGGCTCCAATGGAAACGAATCCCGACAGTGCAAACTCAAACGAACACAGCAAGACATACATCAATCCCAAGTTCTTGCTACAGGCACCTAACTTTCTTAAGGACACAAACCCCACTTCTAGGCTCACAATCTGACTGGAGTCCAGGAGAGGGGGGTGGAACCGTGCCATGGTCTTTAAACCAGGAGCATGGACAGTTTTAAAAGAACAGACACTCCTGCTGACAGGGTAGGGAAGCCAAAAGCTTGGAGAGACTGAAAAAGAAAGGTTACAAACCTGCTTTCAAAGGAACCACACTGCTGAGAGTAACTATAACCCACAGGAACAGGTGTCTGGGGGCTTCCCTTTGGTATGGACACACCACCGCCATGAGGAAGACACACCTTATGTGTGGCATGCTGTTACGCTCGCAAGATCTGAGACTGCAGGAACATGCCCCACTAACAAAGAGATGCCCTTCATATGTGCAACTCTGACCTGACACATGCAGGAACCGACACCTCTCCCCAAACTGCCAGACGCCTCACTGCTATCCAAGGGTGGGGGTGGGGTAGGGGGAGGAGAGATGCCAGGAACCTGAAGGTTTCCAGACCTAGAAAATCAGGTTCTAAGGGCTGACTCTGTCCAGCTGTTACCCCATCACTCAGAAGCCTGCAGCATTACATGGGCACACAGAACTGGCATCAAGGATGAAAATGATGCTGTTCCCAGCACACAGTCCATTGGTGGTGGGGAACCAGACTTAGAGACCCGTGTCCATGCTCTGGAAGGAATGGGTGGGGAGAAGGATAAAGAATGAAGCTAATAAGAAGTAACTTCACAGTTTTATCTTATGTTTTGGCCTTAGCTTAATGCACATGGAACAACAACAACAAAGGTGCAGAGAGCAGAGTTTATAGTTCGTGGCAGCTGATCCCCAGAAATGTAGAAGGTTAATGAAGACTATACGGGGTTTGTGATCTTTTGAGATGAACTATGCCTAGGGATTCTGAGCTCAGACTGCAGAACATTTCACTCTTACGTACCACTGCCTTTCCCCACAGCACACTGACTACAAGCATACTGCAAACAGCACCAGTAGCTCCCCACGCCGCTTCCCTCGTGCTATGCAAACTTGCTTTCTGCGCTGCCTTCTAACTTCGCTGTACCCTTCACGAACGCTCTTCCCTCCTTTCACATACCTGCAGCAGCTACAGAACCCTCCAACATCCCGCACAACGCAGGGCAGGATTTAAACCAGCGCTTGCCCACTCCATTCAACCCTTGTGCACTTCTGCTCACATCCTCCCCCTAACACAGCCCTGCTGCACAAATTGTCCTGTCAGCTTATCAGCTGAGGGAATGCTAAGTGCCCTGACAGAAATGCACAACATGAGTTGTGTGCGAGCATACACACACACACACACACACACACAGAGTATATAAATATACACAAATGAGATACCATTAGATAGATCTCCTGAGAGATGTGCGTATTTAACAGAGTAACAGTAGATATTGGTATAATACAATTTATTTTCGCCAATAAAGAGTGGACAGGATCAAGGTTTTGAGTTCAACAGGCCATTTTCCCCTTTGTGATAATAAGCAGTATTATTCCAGTATCCACCATCGTGTACTCTGTGCAGGTTTTATTGACAACGTGCAACATTCTACTTAATCAAAGTTAACTGCGGCTGTACTGAAAGTACAGCAGCTCTAGTCTGCCCCAAGGCAGGACTTGTAGATAAGACGTATCCGCGGGGAGTTCTCCATTCAATGTTGTGTTACTGTACAGTACCGTGTTTGTTTTTCAACCCCTTGGAAGTTTACAGGGTTAGACTGAATGCAGGTGAAAGTTCCAGTGTTGTGTCCAAGGAATTAAGTGCACAACAGTCAATGGGAATGGGGGAGGCGGCCTCTGTTTTCCAGAAACCACAACAAACAAAGCTCATGTGGTCCCTTTCACTGATTTAATGAACAAAACCAGAAGAAGTGTAATATGATGAAAGAGGTGAAAAATGCCAACTCTCCTGCTATTGCCCCTCTGGACTAAACTTTAATCAGAGTTTAAGGTCTGTGTAAAAGGGAACAAACCAAACACACAGAATAATATATTGTAGGTGTCAAGCTGGCACCAGTATTTTAAAATACTGTCATAAAAATTGTAAAGTAATATTCACAGTCATTTTCCCAGTGTTAATCCTCACATAGAAGATGGAAAACTAGCATCTTGCTGAGACACTGGGAGTAGTTTTCACAATTTACAGTATTTTTAAAGCCCTGGTTGGGGCGTGAGTGAGGGGGTGGGTACAGGACAGCGCGGCGGCGAGAGGGGGCGGGTGGGTAGGTAGGTACAGTACAGCGCGACGGCAGCCTGAGGGGGCGGGTGGTACAATACAGCAGGACGGCGTGAGTGGGCGGGTGTAGTACAGCGCGACGGCAGTGTGCGTGAGGGGGTGGGTACAGTGCAGCACAGCGGCATGAGTGGGTGGGTACAGTGCAGTGCAGCGGCGTCGTGAGGGGGCGGGTACAGTGCAGCACAGCGGTGGTGTGAGGAGGCGGGGGGTACAGTATAGCACAGCATCAGCGGGTGTGGGGGGGTACAGTACAGCATGGTGGTGCAAGAGGATGGGTAAGGAACAGCCCGACAGGGGCATGAGAGGGCGGGTGGGTACATGTCAGCATGGCGCTGTAATCAGGGGGCGGGTGGGTACAGTGCAGCATGGCTGCGGTGTGAGGGTGTGGGGGGATACAGTGCAGTGCGTCATCGTCGTGAGGGGGCGGGGGGG